>NC_087203.1:20310152-20331774 GCF_015104395.2 Macrobrachium nipponense
AACCATCAAAACGTTTGTGTCCATCCAATTAAGGTAAATTTATAATTGTATTTCAATTAGTATTGTAACATAATATACGTCCCAGGTTAGGTTAGGTGTCCTAGGTTAGGTTAGGTTGGTTTGATCTGGTTAGGTCATTTAAACGGTAATTCTTCAGAAGCAGTCCGCACTGGATATTAAAATAAAATAATCACCTACATGGAAAGAGCATGTGAAAGGCAATATAAAAAGTAGTCATTATATGAGAGATGGAACGGGGTGGAATTAAATGAGCTTGATAAGTTTTTACCTCTAATTTTTCCTAAGTCGGGAGAGGTGTTTCCTCTACGGTAATGTTTACTTTAATGAGCCCTCTAATTTATTTTCTTACGCAAAACAACCAGAAAGGAGTGCTTTGCAGCAATAATAATAATTGGGAGCACCTACTGATTCGCGGGCCCACTCGACCGCCGACCGAAATCGGCGGAAGAACACCAAAGCCAATATGGCGGCGATACCAAAACAACAACAAACAAAGTAAGGAGCGACTACATATCGGCGACCATCGATTTATGTGTGCTGTCAGTAAGGCCGTAGCGGAACGGCGCTTCGCGCCTTATCCGCAAATTTAAAGATTCTTGGCAAGCACGGCATGTACGGCAAGAGGTAATGTTGCGCTGCGCGCTGCACCCACAGGGTTTACAGTAAGGCTACTTACCGTGGCAGATAGATTTGGGTGTCGCATCGCTTACGCCGACGTCCTTTCGTCACTACAGAGCGATCACACCCAAAGGCATTCCTGTTGTAGTCTATCCGACAAATAGTCTCAACACTCGCAGTTTTTTTGGCTGAATATTTAAATTGTCTCTGAACATATTCAATCACAACTTCTTTACCACCACCACTAGACAAATGATAAAATTCACCGTAACCCACATTGCACTGCAAACAATCGGTAGGAAATCGAAGGTCTGTCAAAATTAATGCCAGAAGGGCCAGCCACTACCTCTGCCATAGCTACAGGAAACAAAATGCTAGTTTATGCTTCATTTTTCGAGTATTCAGTCAAACAAGGATACCAGTGGACACTGGACAGCTAACTTTATTACTCCGCTGAAATGCTAGTGAAACTTAGTTTTCGACTAAAGTCGTTCGTAATTGGTTATGAAACCCATGACGTCATAACGATGTCACACCTCTCAGCCAATAATGAGTACTGGAACTGCTTTTGTTTCCATAAGAAAGTAAGTTAGAGGGCTCATTAAAAGTAAACATTACCGTAGAGGAAACACCTCTCCCGACTTAGGAAAAATTAAAATTCGAGGTAAAAAACTTATCAAGCTCATTTAATTCCACCCCGTTCAATCTCTCATATAATGACTATACTTTTTATATTGCTTTTCACATGCTCTTTCCATGTAGGTGATTATTTTAATATCCAGTGCGGATTGCTTCTGAAGAATTACCATTTAAACACTATCCGGGGGTGGTCAGGGCACTGCATCCTAGGTTAGGTTATTTGGTGTCCTAGGTTAGGTTGGTTTGATCTGGTTAGGTCATTTAAACACTATCCGGGGGGGTGGTCAGGGCACTGCGTCCTAGGTTAGGTTATGTCCTAGGTTAGGTAGTTTGATCTGGTTTGGGTCATTTAAACACAATCCGCCCCCCCCCCCCCCCCCCCCCCCCACCCCCCCCCCCCCCCCCCCCCCCCCCCCCGTTCAAAGCACACGTCCTAGGTTTAGGGTAGGTGTCCTAGGTTAGGTTAGGTATCCTGGGTTGGGTTAGGTTAGGTTGGTTTGATCTATAGGTTTCTCCCTATTCATTAATTCAAATGCTGTTTTGTATCCATGGTGATTTACCCCACCCAAAACCCCGCAAATTCCCCCAAAGGGTCCCCAAGCCTTGTTGGATGTAGTAGGGGGGTATAAAGCTAGTAACTGAAAAAAAAAACACTCTGTAAATGTTCCGCCCAGAGAAAGCCCCCCACACCCGTTTTTCAAGTATTAACGACGAAAAACGGCAAAAAACGACCAGATTGGTGTTGCTCATTGCATAGAAAACATGAGGAAATGAATAAAAAACAAGGGAAGACTTGCTCTTACACACAAAATGTAAGCATAACCTACTACTACAATTATGGGGGACCCCAGTGGGGAAGCGGGGTTTTCGGATGTGGGGGGGGAGGAGGAGAAAAATGATTTTCGGGGCACTAACGAACCTAATACCAACCAACCTAACCTAACCTAGGGCCCTGTACCCCTACCTAGGCCTAGCGGGGGGCCCCGCCCCCCGGCGACCCCCCACCCCTTAAGGCCACTACCTAACACATCCATCAAACCAAATCCAAAGTGATGGTACTGCTGTATACATCGTTATAGCTAACCACCATTATTAACTTATACTCTAAATTATTGAACTTACCTTAAACTGTTGGTTGATAAAGATGTGCTGCTGCTTTGAGAAAAACGTGGGGAAGCCGTTGCAAAGGTTCCCTGGCATGCAACTTAAAGTAGGAAGTGGCCAGGTACCCGACGAAGTGTTGCTTTCTCCTACCAAATTTAGGCACTAAATTCTTCACGTCCCGCCACTTCCTCTCCACAGTATTGGTACGAGCCTGTGTCTGGGGATCAACAAAGTGAAGGCTGTGGTTAACAGTCAAATGCTTAAAGCCTTCCTCTGTCAGACAGTCATATGCTCGCCAACAGTCAGAAATTATGGTTGTGCCTGGCTCGATCCTCTCCTTAATCACCGAGAGCAGGGTGTCACGATCCCGGGTTTCCACGGGAACCAGGAAAAAACTCTCGTGATTCGCGGCAAATACCACCAAATACCCACTGGCCGTCTATTACTCGGCCAAAGTTATTATTTTTTCCGAGCTTGGACCGAATATGAACTCTTCAATTTCCACTATACAATTGTTGCCGCCAATTTTCTTGCTGCGCCGAAATACCCAATTACCCAGCAAACACACAAGTATTGGTCATACTTGACCCATTGCCGGAGATCCAGACTTTCGGGCATTGGTACAAAATGATCAGTAGCATCGGTCCAATTCATATCCATTATCCGTTTGCACACTGGGCCCTTAATGGAACTGTGTTTGTAAGAATGTTGGGGACAATACATGCAATCCATAATCACGCCAATGCGTGTGTTGGACCAGTAGTGAAAACAACTCTGGGACTTCCAACTTTCCTATTTTGGGCAGATACTGGTACGATACCAGTATCCCAATTTATGATTCAATTATGGATTGCCAGATAATTCCAATGCATGATATGAAAGAATTAAATGTGATATCTATGTACATCACTCTGCTGTATCTAAAGTTTGAAAATAAACTATACAATGAAAAACTGAATCCTTTGGCAGTTTTGTTTCAGTGGTCTTAGACAGGTGATCGAACCCCACTGGAAAAAGAAATGTTAGAAGCTCGATCTCCTTACTTTACTTTTTATCAGCACTATAGTTACATGCATAAACATTGTATAGTTTATTTTCAAACTTTAGCTACAACAGGGTGATGTACATAGATATAAAACATTTCTTTCATAGTCTTCGGACAAAACGTATACCCTTATGTATCGTATGTTGCAATATTCATCTATTTTTATTTTGATAAAGTAGTATAGGGTGATGTGGCAAGTATTTAGGTATTGACAAAATTATTTTTTGAAAATAATTTAAACACTTTTATGCAAACATATATCAGTCAATAGAAACAAATCAATACTCTTTTAAAAAACTGTTCTGTTTGATCAAGTATTGTGGCTGTCATGTAAAACAAACAATAATTTCAATAAATGCGTTAACACATAAAAAAATGGGATTCCATTATACTGGTGTTTAAACATCAAAATACATAGTCACAATTAAATTTTTATTAGAAGGCAAAAAAAAAAAAAAAATGGTTAACAAAACAGTTGCAGTAACTAGTACCATATATATAACATGAAACAACCCACTGCATTCTCTATACTACATAAACTCTCCTTAATTGTTTATATATCTGATTTCTATATACAATATTTACAAAAGCTAGCTGATGATATAGTCAAGGAAATTATAAATATTCATGGATTACTGTCTAATGTTTGATGTGACTTTGTGCAAGATGGTACATCCATTTAATTAAAAAATAAAAGTAATGCAGGAACACAAATTGCCATTCATTAAGTACAGCACTGTATGTAAGAGATAAATGGATGTAGCATCTTGCATGAAGTCACCAACAAACATTAGACAGAAAAGAATGATACGTCTCTACATAAAAAATTATTCATTTAAACATAATAAAAATTATTCATTTAAATATAAAAATCTAATCAAAAGACTGAAAATAATAAGATAAATTTGAGTGATAAACAATTACATGAATATTTATAATTTCCTCAACAACAGTCAGCAAAAGTGCTCTATATCATATTCCTTCAGGATCCCCACCAGAATTAGGTTGAGATGATTGGGATTCTCATCTTGACTTTGCTGACTGCGCAAGTCTTTTTGGTCTTTTCCTTCCCAAGTATCTGTCACATGCATTTCTTAGATAAATCATCATAGTTTTTCCCTACTTCAGTTTCATCAGTTGATAATTGTCTTGTTCACCCAGAATATCTGAAAAGGATAATCAATATTAGTAAATTGCATATCTGCAGTACTACACATAGTCCAACAATATAAAAGCCTTTTATATTCAGTTACTTATACCACTATTATTACAATTTGAGTTAAAATCTAAGTTAGAAAAGCATAAACCTCTGAACCCAAGGGGTCGAGTAGGAAAAGTAACCCTATACAGGAAGGTAAAAGTGGACAAGAAAAAAATGGTGCAACTTTGTGTACTCTCAAGCAAGTGAACTCAAATCCAAGACAGTGGAAGACATTGGTACAGAGGCTATGGCAGTATCCAACTTTAGAAGTTTTTGATGTCAAAGTATTAATTCATTTAAAGGGTTAACAATTAAGGTTTAAGTCATTTTTAACTTTGTGGGATTTGATTTTGGTGTTTAACCCCTGCCAAGGCTAAATGATAATGGCACTTATGGTTTCTGTGCTTTAACATTACACTGCACTTTTTATAATGGATTAACTTTGCATTACTTTTAAACGTTACTGAATGTGTGGATGAAATACAAATGCAACTCATGTTTTGAAGGTTTCACATACAGTACTTATATTTTGACTATCTACCAGCATCCATGGCACTTCACTGCATCTGCATCCCCATCTAAAGCTAGCAATAGGCAGTTCTACAAAGTGCCCAATTTACACACTGCAAAAGCCATACCCTACACCTAAACAGCATTATACAGCACTCACTTATTATAATTCCACACAATGTCGTGTTCTTGAACCCTTTCTTGCATGTATTTGTTTTCGTCTTCCAGCCAAGACGACCTTCCCAGTTGAACTCATACTGGAGTCCACTTGTCATGCAGAAGTCAATCATGTTTTGACTGCTGATGGTTGCTCCCACCCCCCCAAGAATCTAGAGTCTATGTACCTAGAAATAACATTCAATAAGATGGTTATACGAAAGTTTTTGATAATTATTAGTAATTGAAATCATTCTACATACTATGGCCTTTTCTTATCTTTAGTAATGTCAAAGTAAAAAGTTTTCAGTACTGAAGCATAATAAACATTCATTGTGCATATCACGGTACTGAAATGTAGCTTACCCATGACTTTCTAAGGGACTGTCCCCATTTATCTGTTGTTCAAAGTCCTCAAAGTCTACATATCTTTGTATTGGTAGCAATCGTCCAGCAGGGATAAATCAGGTCCATGGGTGTGCAGCAGCCTGAGTTTGTTTCAAATGTTCGATGGTACCTATCATTATTTCTAGTGACTTCGCTGATCTTGCACCCTACTTTCCAATTTTGTCATTGTCATCACGAGGTCGCATCACTTCCACCATAAGAGGTCGCAAGACTGAAAAAGAAATCAATATCATCTAAAACAGAAGTGTGTTAATTTAAATGTAGTTAGCAAAATCTCTTTTCATAAATAGCTTCACCAACACAGGAAATAAAAGCTGATTTTATTGGTTACACAGGTACCATCTGATTTACAATATTCAATTTACTGAAAAATTGAGGAAACTGTCAACAGATACTCTTTGGAAATCTTGTTATAAGCAAAAAGAAAAAAGGTTGATAGCCCCACACACACACACAGATTGCCAAGCAATTAGTAAGCTAGGAGAAGACTATATTTTCACATCCATCGTTGCTAAAAATTTCACCACTAGTTGCCTGTGTATGTGAATTATTTTCTACAGTAGCTTTTTTATTTCCCATGCAAAGTTCTCTATAGTCCTTAAATTTTCTTTTTGCATGACGATTAGAGGTCCATGTACTTGCCATAATGAACAATCCCCAGCTTCACCTTCTTGAACATACGGGACCTGAGACAGAAAAATATCAAGATATGGTGTGGGAAAAGCTTATTTTTGGCTTGTTGTCCTAATTGAAAGTGGGTACCAATTTTATGAATGGCAAAGCAACTAGTGGGAGGTGGTGATGTAAAATTAATTAGCAGAGAGAAGAATTCAGATCTGGATTGAAAGTAAGGTACAGTTGTGTTTTGTTGGTGGAGACAGCCAGCCCAGGTCCAGGAAACAAACATGTGGAAGGTGGAAAACAACAGGTCCATGGAAATTGAAGTCGGAATGAATTCCAGAAAAGGCCAAGTAAAAAAGAAGCAATAGATAAAACTCTAGAGGAGTGACGTTCCTTCCTCCTTGTTAGACATCAAAGAATGTTCAAAAGGTCGGCCTCATGACAACAGTAAGCTAATAGATTTAGACCACGACGATGATTTTTTAGCTACATCCACCCACAAGGAATCGACAAGTGATAGGAAGGAGTCATGCCCATGTGGGCAATTGCAAGGTCCAGCTAGGCCCAGAAGACGAAAGCCAAGTGTGATAAATGCAAAAAATTGTTCTGCACAGGCCTAAACAAGCCTCGAATGAAGAATTTCTTGAGGTCGATAAAACTGACAGAAAAGGAAAAAGGCCTAGATTGGTATTGCAGTTACTCAAAGAAGATTGCAGATCATACAAAGAGAAATTAGAAAAAGCAATTGAAGAAACTGAGAAATTGCTGAAAACAAGCTTATATAGGTATTGCATGAGATGCTAAGAGGAAGAAAACACTAGTATTTGTATAGAATGTAATGGAGGGTACGGCAAAAAGGGTCAATAAGTCAGGATGAAGGAAATTGCTAGGAGAAAGGATAGAGGAAAATCCCAGATCACCAAGAATTTTTTGGAATATGGTGTTGGATGGAATAAAAAGTGCAGAGAAAGTAAAAAAGGAGAATAAATCAAATTGGTGAAACTAAAGTTACTCAAAGAAGATTGCAGATCATAAAAAGAAAAATTAGAAAAAGCAAGGGTTAGAGAAACAGAGAAATTGCAGAAAACATGACAGTCAGCAATCAATGGAGCTTCATGGAAGACCTGAAAACCCTAAATGAAAACCTAGTGAAGAATATGGAAAACAAACAAGGTACAATCACGGAAAGGACCACTAAAATAATGTCAAGACTAGAGAGTAACTCACCTAACCCTGACAACAAGCAATGCTTGAATAGCGAAGCCCTGAACAGGGACCACGATTAACAGAGGGGTTGGGAAAATCAAAGTGCACCCTAAAGATAAGGATAAGCTAAACAAGAGCAGAGTGCAGGTTCTTTACGACAGGAAAGTGCAAGAAAGGAGACTGTTGTGAGTTTCCTGCGCGTACGACAGGAAAGTGCAAGAAAGGAGAGACTTGTGAGTACCTGCATTTACGACAGGAAAGTGCAAGAAAGGAGACTTGAGTACCAGCACAAGTCAAAAGCAGAATTTATAAAAGATCCAAGAACAGGCAGGGCAGAAAAAGAGGTAAACCCCAAACCGGACAGTATATAAAGTTCTACAAAAGAGGGTTTTTTATATTGTGAATATGACAGGAACTGTAAATACAGCCACAGAGTCATTAGCCAGAATAGGACTATAGTACGAACAAAATTAGGTAGACCAAAGATGAGAATGTAAGCGTTTCAAGAGGGCACTGCAAATATGGTAGAAACTGTAAATACAGTCACAGAATCAGAAGCCAAAATAGGGCTATAATAAATTGGAAAGGCAAGGTACCAAGAAATAAGACATGTTGACTATGAGCCAGAATAAAAGAGCAAGCAGAGATGAGGATGAGCAGTATATGTGCAGGTTTAAAAAAAAAAAAAAGAAGCAATCAAAGAAATAGCAGAAGAGCAATTAAGAGCCCTTTATGGCACAATTTTGGACAAATAGCTCGGGTGAATACATGTACCAAATATATTATAGAAATAAATGGAATGAGATATGCCAAAAAAGGTACCAAGAAATGAAAACACGTTGGACTATGAACCAGAATAAAAGAGGCAAGCAGAGATCAGGATGAGCAGTATATGTGCAGTTTTGTCAAAAACAAAGATCAATCAAGAAATAGTAGAAGAGCAATTAAGAGCCCCTTATGGACAATGTTGGACACAAAAGCTTGGTGAACACATGTACCACCAAATATAAATATAGAAATTAATGGAATGAGGTATGCCAAAAAAGCACCTGAATAAGGAAATAAAGATAAGAATTAATCAAGATATCTGAGACTTTCAACAAAAGAGGAAAAGAAATAAAGAAAGCTGAGGAAAACAAAAACATAAGGGAACTGGAAACAAGGACGCATGTATCATAATGAAAGCCAGACTGAATATGATGACTTAAAGGCTAGCTTCTTGGGTAAATTTCAGGACGAGGGTCTGTGATATATGCAGTGGAGGAGGACATCACCGAACATTTTATTCATGTGTAAATCAATTAAAAAAAAAAAACAAGATCAGGACGTAAATAAATAGACATGGAAATCCCCTAACAGAAACTGGGGGGGAATACATAAGGATAGCCCACAAAATTAAGAATGTTCTTATACCTGGAAGCGATGGATGTCAAAGCTAAGTAGCATTGTGCCCTGCCCTGCCCTCAGTTATATTAAGAAGAAATGAAAGGGGGTTGGGTTTAAAATTAAAGTAGAAATATTGTGTTATATTCTAATTTGGAAACAACATCTTTAATTTTGGGGGGTTTACTATTGTTGCAGAAAAGGACAATAGACATGAATTAAAAATACGGTAGTGTTCAAGTTACAATAATTGTTTGTCCTATGATAAATCCGATTTTTACGAGTGGGGTTAACAATTAATACTGATACGACAATATTTTGAAATTATTTTTAAAATTTCACTCACAATGGACGCAGGCAGCAGAGTACACTCAGGGAGCGAGAGAGACCAAATTACAATAGCCTAAATTTATCCCGTCTTCTAGTTAAAAAAGTCTGAAAACAGCAAAAGAGAATGATGAAGTATTGTTTTTAACGTTATAATTGTGTAAATATAAATGTGTAGTCATGAAACAACCGAATGATAGTAAGCAATTACCGCAGTCATGTTATAAATGGTGATATGTAGCATAGGAATGATGTTTTTATGCAGAAAGTTTATTTGCTATAGATCAAAGCTCAGCAGGGAAAATATACTGCTAATGACTATCATGCAATAGCAACAAGGATAAAACTCCTGTAAACTTGTGCCATCGAACACAACCATAGATAAAATTGTGCCATCAAACACAACCGTAGATAAAATTGAGAGAAAATAAAATTGAGAGAAAATCATTTTATCAAAACTATTGGGCTTGAAATAACACATTTTACAGTTTTTTTTAGACCAATAAAAAGATAATTGCAAAGCTTGTTATTACGCTGAAACCAAGTGAAAATAGTGAATGGATCATGTAATTTTTTTTTTACCACACAAAAAAACAATGCCCCTGATGCAATCTTTTAATGAAAAAAATAATTTAGTTCACAACAAATGTATTCAAGTCATATTTCAACTTAAACACGTTGTCTAACGAAAAATGACCTTGTCTCATATAAGTAAATATCTGGAAATTCATTTATGCTACTAGAAGCTAGAAAATTTGCTCATAATTGAGTTAGGGTAAAAAAAACCACTTGGTACAGGGGGTGGCCATGTACGATCAATGTGTAAACAACCCCAAAGAAAAGTACATTATAACGTGTCCTGACACCAGAGTAGAGGTCTATAGCTCCGTTTCTCACCACAACAAGTTGCGTCTGATGCCCATCTCCGATGTCAGGACGCGTTATAATGTACTTTTCTTGGGGTTGTACACATTGATCGTACATGGTCCACCCCTGTACCATGCGGTTTTTTTACCCTAAATATGGCGGCAAAATAAACTTGTATGGGCCACCAACAAATGTTTCTAAATCAAACATTGACCCACTACCTTTAAGTTAGTATTTTATAATGCAATACATAATACAAGAATACCTACAATATTATTGGATACAGTGAAGTGGTGTAGAACTTATTTCATAATTACCTATATGCAGCCATCAGCAGCCTGACATCACTCAATTGTACAGATGTCTGACTGATTCTCGTTTTGTGTCCAATTTTTTTTTCTACTAATATATCATAGTCAGAATGCACTGAACCTCCATCCAGAATTGGCTTATATCCAATTAATAAATTACTATACCGCATGTGTAATATAGAGAATACTGTAGGCTACGCTACTGTATTCGTATGTCTACACTAGGCCAACACTTTAATTTTATTACAATTACTTCGTACTGAATTTTCATAAGCACACATAGCCTACATTGAACCTAGAAAATATGCTGAAACTAATAATTATTATGCTGTATACCTATGTATAAAGTAGTGTAGGCTAGGCTACCCTATATGTAGAGATGGTGCAAATTACCCTAGTGTAGGCTAGGTTATAGGTATTCGAGATATGATTTTTCCATAAGTAGAATACCTGTAAACAGTTTTAAGTACTAACAAAGTTAAACTGAATAATGAGTAAAACTAACAAGGAAATAAGCTTAGGATCCAGGAACTAGTTTTCCTAGGAATGCCACTCATGACCTATCCAGACTTGCCTATCCAAATCTCGTTTAGGGTTCCGTGCCCTGACCTGGCTTTAGGGGCATCTGGAGTCTGGACCCCGCTCTAATAACACAACTAGTAGTAGCTACCATTCCGAGGTTGTCCTACTCTTAAAGAATTTAGCTTAGGTATTCACAGGTACTTGTTCCTCTTGATAGCCTAACCCACATACCTAGTAGCTAAACACATGAACTTAATATGCAACACTTGCTACTCACAATTGTCTTTACAAGCACGTTTGTTCTTCTTGGTGATGATTTTGCGCCTGCAGAAATGGTTCAGCAGTAGTTGCTCTTCAGAGACAGGAAAATTTCATGGTTTTAAATTTGACCTCAGCCAGTCCACGTGAGTGTAGTAGTAGTAGTAGGCGGTGTTTGTCTTTGAAACAGCTCCTCCCTTGCTTGTTGTTATTCCTCCTTTGTTTATGTAAGGTATCTGTAGATCTATATAACTATTTCATTCATCTTGTGTTTGGTAAAGTTTTTTTTTCTCTCTGTAATGCCATAGTTCTTTTTTTTAATTCTTTCCTATTTTCAAAAGGTCTACAAATAAAAGCAAAAAGTATATTCCTCTTCATAGTGTCTTGGAATGTTTCAAATGTGTAGGTTTAACATAATTTCAAATTTGGCCCAAAAAACATAAGAAAAATGTGCTAAAAATATGCTAAGTGAAAAACAAAATGCCAAATCAAAATTTTGGATACCAATTATGTTTGAGAAGTAACACACACAAATCCACATATATTGTATATGTATGTGGCACTTTTCAAACCAGATTGACATCCAAAATTTCTATTTGGCACATTGTTTTTTTAGTTTGACATATTGTTGGTGTATTTGCTTGTTTTCCAAATTTGATATATATATATATAATATATATATATATATATATATATATATATATATATATATATATATATATATATATATGTGTGTGTGTGTGTGTGTGTGTGTGTAAATATATATATATATATATAATATATATATATATATATATATATATATATATATATATATATATATATTATATATATTATATATATATATATATATACTAATATATATATATATATATATATATATATATATATAAATGGTTTTATCATAATTGTCTTGAGGATTTTTTTGTTTTTTTTTTTTTTTGCTGATATGCAAATATATTTTTTTAAAGTCCCCTTCAAAAGATCCAACTGTATTGTTTATGAATCGAACCACAGTTGGTATCCAACACTGGAAAAGAGATAATCAAACCAAAATGGGATATCCAGTGTTATCCAACATTGGAAATGCAGTATTATTTTGGTAATGGGTCCAATTCAGTTTATTCCATTATCCATTAATATAGTTGGATTCCTCAATAATCCAGAATTGGTCCAATACTCTGTGTTTGCTGGGTAATTACTACTTCCCTGCAAAATGACGACCAATCGCATACAGTACCTTTATTTAATTTTAATTCAGAATGGCTACTTCGTAGCAAAACCAATTTTGAACCCACAAAACTATAATAAATTTCAAATTTGTTTCAATGTCCACTTTCACTTTTGAAAACCAGGTACCCATAAACAAAGAGACTTTATATGAACAACGCGTACGTCTATGTCCATTTGTAATGTAAGATTTATCACACATAAAAAACTGTTTCTTATAATCTACTCTACACACTTCATGACAATATGGACAAATTTTATTTTGTAAAATTAAATTGTCCTCTGGTCACAAATCCACTAGTTTTTCAATATTCCCCGATACGCTAAAACAAATTCACCGTAACTAAGGAAACAGTCAGGACAGAATCTGGAATTTCAACTTCTTGTGCAATAACAGCTGAAGTGCTTGCTACGGCCTCCATGTCTAAGAACGAACTGAAATTTCTGGGCAAGAAAATGTATTGTCGCGCTGAGAAAATTTTCAAATAAACACCTGCGCCATTGGCCAAAGTTGATGAGGTGTCAGCAAATGAAACTCTGATTGGCCAAACATGTAAGACGTCACAGTGGACTAGTTTGTCTGCGGATTATAGTAGTTACAGGGCTCATTAGAGCTAAAAAAGACACAGTCAACAATAACAACAGACTTAGAAAAAAAAAAAAAAATTCTGGGAGGAAGACAAGAGTAGCGTGAGTTTGATCGTCGATATATCGACTGTTATTGAATTTAAATAAATTATCTCACTCGTATACCACTATTACATTACATTCCTACACATTCTAGTAAAAATAAATTGAAAATCACTGATATCTTCATGCGGCCCTCTCCTAGACATTAACCAACAACTCATTTCCCCGAAGTATTACTATCGTAACCATTCAGAACACATTAATACACACAAAATACATAATTACTCTAGAAAAAAATGGAGTTGGAACTACTGTAAAAATTTACAAAATTTCAAATTACTGTTTTTCTATAAAGCTTTTTTGAGGGTATCAGCAAATATTTGTGTGTATATATGAGTAAAAACCAGAGGTCAAAATGCCTAACTCAAAAGATCACAAGTTCGATTCCAAGACTCGTCAATACGCCTTAATGTAAATAAATCTAAGTGTACCCGTTCAAAGGGTTTGTTTGGCACAGGGTAAGTTCCAAGACTGACAGGTGTCTTAGTGTGGCCTTTGTGTTTGTGGCAAGTGTTGCAATTGTTTATATGTTTCCTAATATCTGTAACCATCGTAGACCAGTAGAATAGCGATTTGGCTTTTTGTGACATGATAGAAAACCCAGGATGACCTTGTAAGGGATTTGAATGCAACCAGTTTAGGACAGTCTGTATGAGAGAGATTGGTACTACTACCTAGTCGTCAGTCGACTGCGGTGTACTTTGGGTTTTCCTAGTCACGGATCTACAAAGAATATTATCCTTGATTATGAAATTTTGTTGCGAATATTTTGTGTATTCCTTTTCTTTAGGATTCCCGTTCAAAGCGTTTATTGATTTTAATTAACTGAGGGTCTTTCTGTTGCAACTGTCTCGAGTGTTTGGGTCAATGACTTATCATGTCACAAGCCCATTTGTTCATGACAATCTACCTGCCAGATATATCATATAGCTGTATTTCTGAAGTACGACAGAATGTCAAAACTCCAGCAAACGCAGTGGTCGGCCAGGTGGTAGTACCATTCCCGCCGCTGGGAGGCCCGGGCGTAAGGAACCATTCCCATTGATCTGATCAGGATATTTTCTGATCGCTGGTGCAGACAACAAGTGTTTTCTGCACCTCCGTCATTGGATTTTGGAACTCTTTTGGTCACTTGAGTATCCCGATTGATTTTTGGTTATTTGATTTGGATAAAACTTACGATGTCTGGATCTAGTTCGGACTAGGCCAGAGTATGTTGTGGTGGAAGAATGCAATGTTAGGCTACCGAAAACTTCGGTAGACCCTCATACAGTGGTGCGCGAATTGTAGGAAACATGTTTGTATGTTTGATGACCGCTCCGAGTGTGAAAATGTCTGATTCTGCGTGGAAGGCTTATGAATCATAGGTACGTAAACTAGAACGTGATAGTGTAAGGAGGTCTTCCTCCAGGCGTATAACACAAGTTACCATTCCTGTAGAATTTATCCCTCCAAAGACCTGTGATGCCTTCGGGCCCTACAATAGTGTCTTTGGAGGGTAATACCCTATCTGTGATTCTTAAATCTTTGCGTAGCCTGGAATCATGTTTGCATTGGAAAGTTTTAGTAGTGTAGTGAAGTATAGTGATAATGCCATGAGTGTTCATTCTATCGCGTAAGCGTATAATTTCTCAATTGACAAAACACTACAGCGTGATGGGCTCTCCCTACCTCGGCGAGGCAGAATGTAGTAGGGAGGTAGCTGTCCAAGTGTCTAAAATACTCTACGCTTGTTCATAAAACTTACCGGTCAGATATATGTATGTGTATATATATATATATATATATATATATATATATATATATATATATATAATATATATAGAATATATATATGTATGTATGATCTGCCGGGTAAAGGTGAACAAGCGTTGTTGTATCATAGTAATATTATTTTTGCCCTTACGTCATATTACTATCAAGCGGTTGTATGGTTCAAGTTATATACTCATACCATAGTTACATCCTACGGAGGACAACCGAGAGTACGATTATTCTTATTACATTTAATCGGTTCTCCCTGCAAACTATTCAGGGGTTGCGGGTGTCCATATTTTTAAAAACATTTAAGGTATTGTTATGACAATGCCAAGTTAGCCTTTTATATTTGCAAATTCATTTCTCTTAAATATACCAGTTTGATGATTTTTTGTTTTTGCTCTAGAATGATAGTAAAACCTATTCATTCCGTAGAATGGTGTAGGTGGCAACTCAGGCAGAGCAGTGCGAGAACGACGAACGTTCTGAGGTCTGCTGTCACTAATGCAGTGCTCAGTTTCCATCTGATTGTCTGCCATGCGCGGTAGGTTACGTCTCTCTCTCCCCTGCGGGATTGACGGACTAACCGTATTTCTACCCTACAATCACGGCCTTAGCCTTGGGTTGAGGGGAATTCTAGCATACATGACAACATCTTCACTTTGCGAGAATTTTTTCATCAAAAAAAAAAAAAAAAAAAAAAAAAAAAAAAAAAATATATATATACATATATATATATATATATATATATATATGTGTGTGTATGTAGTATGTGTATATATATGTATGTGTGTATATATATATATATATATATATATATATATATATATATATATAATATATATATATATGTATATATGTATAGATATATGTGTGTGCATGTATATATATAGTATTAGACCATTTTCGGTTCTGTTTACCGCAAGGGTAACAGAATTCTGTCAGAGTCGACAGCGGGCATAGCACACATGATTTCCTCGAAAACAAGAATGATGTGCAAGAGATGCAGTCAATTAGCTCGCCGAGACATCCGCGCTCGATTATGAGGGGGAACTCCTTCCGCTGCCATCACGACAGCGCCGAGCGTGACGCTCGGCAGGATGCTCGGCTGGACGCTTGGCTGGACGCACAACGTAATGCTTCTTCAGACATTCGCCGAGAATCAGAGAAGAGTAATGGATCTCAGGAAGGAGACTTTTAGGACGAAACAAATGAACATCTTCTACAGTGTCTTCAGATTTCTCCTGTTTAAGGGAAACGCAGCCTTATTAGGGAAGGAAAACATGCTTGGTGAGGGAATGAATGAATTGCAGGGGACCATTTCCTCGCTGAGAAGTTTGTTTTCCCTGAATAGACTGAAATTCACACTCCAGTTTTTCCTGCAGAAAAAACTGGAATAGCATAGATGATCTAGAAATGATTCTGAACATCTCTGTCAAGATTCGTCTATAGGTGATGTCATGGCTCATAATCTCATAGAATTCGAATCTTGACAGATTACTTTTGTCTTCAGAGACGTCCTCCCCGCGCAGGAGTTGGAACTCTCGGAGGGTCTCGCTCCCTCTGAGGAGAACGAAGACGCTATATGTCGCACAGGCGGCCGTCGTCTTTGGTTCCTCGGAGGGGGACGCTTCTCGTCCGTTAGCTCCTTCTGCTTTGCGGTCGTCTCCTGGGCAATTGGAAGACTTTCCGCAGTAAAAAGAGAGCAAGATGTATGATGTATGTCACACAACGGCCTTCGTCTTTGGTCTCAGGGAGGGGGACGCTTCACGTCCTCTCTCTTTTCTGCTGTGTGTTGCGATCTTCACCGGAGAGGACGTCTTCCAATGAGTATGCTTTTGAGCGATTCGGTCGCTCCAAAGATATATCCTTGGCGGTCCATGTGAGAAGGAGGAGGGCTTCCCCTCGCCCATCGTCTTCTCAAAGGTCTTTGTCTTCTCAGGCCCTTTGCCTGAGAAGGAATGTTCTCCATCGAAAAGGATGATTGTGTCTTTGCAACAACAACTTGTTTCGTTGATTGCAGTGAGAAAGGCAAAGCCACATCGCGAGAGGAAGGATGATAGGCTGCCAATCAAGAGGTCCAGGCAGTCCCCTTCTCCTTCTCCTCGTTCCGCTCCCGCTCTTTCGCCAGTTGCCTTGCTCTCTAGATTTCATGCAGCTCTTCCAGAGGTTGTCTAGAGAGCACGGTTACCATCTTCCGAAACGTGGTGTCGGTTGAGAAGATAAGAAGAGGTCTTGGTTCGATGGCTTCGAGCCTCTTTTGAAGAATAGTTTCAACCTGCGGCCCCTCAGTCTCCTCCTTCGCAATTGTTATCTTTGAAGGTACGACTGGCTCATTCATGCCTCCACTCAAACGCGGTTTCTGAAGGATTTTCAAACAACTTAATCGTTGGTGGAAGTCCCTGGGACTACTGGTGAATTTCGAAAAAGTCACATCTGATCCCAACCCAATCCATCGTGTATCTTGGGGATTCAGATGGATCAGTGGGCTTTTCGAGCTTTTTCCGTCCCAGGGACGTCCAGCAGCAAGGCTTAGACAAAGTGTCAGCCTTCCTAAGGAAAGATTCGTGCTCGGTGAGGGAATGGATGAGTCTAACTGGGGACCATTTCCTCGCTGAGAAGTGTTTGTTTCCTTGGGGAGACTGCACCTCAGACCATTACAATTTTTCTCAAGTACAATTGGAAAGAAAACAAGAATCTACACATGATCTTGGAAATTTCAGGAGAGGTAAAACATCACTTGAAATGTTGGCTAGATCCAGTGTAGCTGTCGGAGGGCGTCTCTCTCAAGCTTCAGAGCCCCGACCTAGTGTTGTTCTCCGACGCGTCCACCACGGGATGGGGGGGAGGGAGCATCAGGGGTTAGGGGGGAAAGAAGTGTCAGGCACCTGGAGGGGAAGGGGAACAGGTGTCCTGGCACATAAACCTAAAGGAAAGGGCAGCCATCTTTTAGCTCTCCAGTTTTTCCAAGAAAGTCTCTCATCGAATAGTCCAGTCAACTCAGACACACCACAGCTCTGGCGTACTTGAAGAAGTAGGGAGGAACACAGTCTCGGTCCCTTTTTGCTCTGGCAAAGGAGATCTTGCTGTGGGCAAGGGCTCTGGACGTCATGATCCTTACGAAGTTTCTAGCAGGAGTATAGAGAACGTCTGGGGCAGATCTCCTCAGCAGACGAGGTCAACTTCTGCCAACCGAGTAGACTCTGCATCAGGAGGTATGCCAAGAGCTGTGGGGGTTATGGGGACGTCCGCTCATGGATATCTTTGCGACGTCCAGAACGAAGAGGCTTCCACTGTACTGCTCCCCAGTACTCAACCCAGCTGCAGTGACGATAGACACACTTCTCTGGACTGGACGGGGATGGACCTGTACGCCTTTTCCCCATTCAAGATCTTAGGGAAGTCGTGAGGAAGGGACGAGAATGACTGTTCGCCCCGTTCTGGCCTGCGAGAGAGTGGTTCACAGAGGTCATGGCCTTCGTAGTAGACTTCCCGAGGATGCTTCCAGTAAGGACAGATCTACTCAGACAGCCCTACTTCGAGAGGTACCACAGAAGCCTCTTCGCTCTGAGTCTGACTGCATTCAGACTATCCAAAAAAGTTGGCCAGAGCGAGAGGCTTTTATACGTCAATGGCGAAAGCTATCGCCAGTTGCAAGAAGAGCGTTTTCCAAAGCAGTGTACCAATCGAAGTGGACAGTCTTCAGGAGTTGGTGCAAGCAAGAACGGCATTTCCTCCACCATGACCTCTGTGAGCCAGATGCTGAACTTCCTTTTCTGAGAAGGGATCTAAAACTTGCAGTCTCTTACAATCAAGGGTTATAAAAGTGTGGCTTAGTTGTCTTAGCACAGAGGCCTGGACTTGCGGACAAGAGAGACCTCACGAGCTCTTGAGATCTTTCGAAACGATGAAGGTTCAACAACCCAAGTTGCCGTCTTGGAACTTGGATGTAGTTCTGAAGTTCCTCATGTCCAGTCCATTCGAACCTATGCATGAAGTGCGAGCTTTTATGAATTCTTCTTGGTTCCATAACAATATGTCATAAAGGGACATATGAGCTGTCACTTATGGGAGATGCAATTCTGTGTTGACCTCCCATTACACGAAGGATGTCAATTTAACCTACAAGAGATCCTTTTCTCGTTGGTTATTCGTGTCGCGGATATGTTGCTGGGATAGGAAAGCCGACACGATCCTTACCTAGTAGTTAATTTTTGTTAAAACTTAGTGAATTTTAGTTGGGGTTTTTGAAAGGAGTTTGGGGATAACTCTTTTCAAATTAAGTGCTAACCTCGTGTTAGGGATCAGGTGATCGGATCGGTGTTGTGCTCTTAATTATGCTAATAGGCATAGGTATATGGTCATATGAGTGGATTAGCACCCATTAACAAATGCCAGTTAGGCTCTGCGAGTAAGTGGATAAGACCCCCATCGGCAGACCACAGAAACTCCGTTACCCATAGGTCACATCCTCGCTGAGGATCGTTGAGACGAATGCAGACTCCATAAGCAATAGATAGGAAGTAACCCTCCGTCAGAAAAGAATTAGGTAACCAAAGGTTTATAAGAGGTCCTTTGATCAACTTGTGGTGTTCGGTCAGGAAGCCAAGGTTACCAATGTCAAAGAATGCTTGGCTTTTTTCTTGAGGGACACCATCAAGGAAGTGCATTCATCCTGTCAAGACAGTGATATGAAAGTGTTGAAGGTGAATGCACATGGACTGAGGGCTATTTCTACGTCGGTAGCCTTCCAAAAGAACATGGCACTCAATGACATCTTGAATGCCACATTTTGGCGTAGTAATTCAGTGTTTGCCTCTCACTACCTTCGGGAGGTAAGGATTACATACGAGAACTGCTACTCTTTGGCCCATATGTCGCAGCAGACACTATATTGGGGGACAGAGAGTAGCACGCTTCCTATCATTTAGAAAATGTTAGTTTGGACTTTTTAATTTTATTTCTTTTTATTTTTTTGTTTTTATTATGTTTATGTAGGTGTTTATTTTTTGTGGTCTTGGGTAGGCCGCCTTAGGCGGACTTCCTCCATTAGCCTTGGTTACAAGTATTAACCCAAGATAGGATAGGTCAGGTGGTAATGTTTTTGCTTCGCCTCATAGTAGGGTAAAATGTTTTTGTCACAGTGTGTCACGGCCCCCGTTGACAAATCATCTGGAGCGCACCAGCTACATAGGTCACGTCCTTGCGGGCACTCCAGTGAAGCATTAACAGCATCGGTGTCTAAACAACACCTATATGATCTGTCCACATTGTGGTCACACTCCCCGTGACAGTTCATTAGAGCGCACCAGCCTACACAGGTCACGTCCTTGCTGGCACCTCTAGGAACTGCAGTAGTACCGAAATTGGAGGGGTATATAATATAGGATCTTAGTTTGCATTGTGGTCACGCCCCGTTGACAGATCCTCTAGAACTCAACAGCTTCACAGGTCACTACCTAGCTGGCGTCTCTCGTAAAGCAGAAGCAGACTTGGGTGACGGTACTCACGAAGTAGCTATGCTAACAGTTAAGGAACCAAAATATCAATCATATATATGAAATTGTTTCCCAAAATCGAATCTGTCTCCCCCTTCTCCAAAGGTGGGATTCAGCTATATATATATCTGGAGGTAAAGATTCATGAACAAAATGATGTTATGATACAATAAAGTTTTGTTCATACTTACCTGGCAGATATATATAATCAAAGTGCCCACCCACCTCCCCTTAGGAGACAGTGGCACTAGAAAAATCTGACAGAAATGGGAATGGTTCCTTACGCCCGCCTCCCAGCAGCGGGAATGGGTACTACCACCTGGCCGACCCACTGCGTGTGCCGGAGTTTTGAAATTGTCGGACTTCGGAGAATACAGCTATATATATATCTGCCAGGTAAGTATGAACTAACTTTATTGTATTCATAAACAATATCATTTTTAACGGTTTGTATGGGTGTGGCAATATCTTCTAATTCAGCTAATGGTTCTGAGTACTTTGGTGCGGGGTTGCGGGATAATGTGTCAGTGATGATATTTGCTTTCCCAGGTATTATAGTATTTTCGTGCCAAAGTCCTGAATGATGATTATATGCCCATCTCATTCTTTTAGGGCTGGGGTTAAAGCCTTTGAAGAAGTCGGTGGGGAGGCTTATGGTCAGTGGATCTTAACAGGATAGCTGTAAATTATGAACTTGAAATGCACTAACGAATTAACAATAGCTAGCCCTTCCTTGTTCTATTACTGCATATTGTTTACTTTCAGAGGGCTTCAATTTACGTGAAATAAAAAGCTTATTTGGAAAAGCTGGGTTTTCATTTTAACTGAAAAGTTAGTACCCCTCCATACCCCCCTGATACTTGGAGGCATCAGTTGCAATAAAAAAATTCCTTACTGAAATTGGGAAATTTTAAGATAGGGGAGGTGCTCCATTTCTCTTTTAATGTACTGAACGCCGATTGATGTCTTTCGTCCCGACTCCCATATGAAATCATGCACCTTTCTTAGTGAGGTCAAGTTAAAGGAGCGCAATTTAAGTGAGTAGTTATGCACGAACCGGCGGTAATACCCGGATATGCCCAAAAACTGTAGTACACCTTTAACGTTAGTGGGTACAGGGAAGTTGCTGATGGCTGTAACTTTATCATGGACTACTTTAAGACCTTGACGGGATACCGTAAAGCCCAAATAGCCTAGGTCCTAATCTCTGAAGAACTAACTTAAGTTTACGCAAGTGCTCTTTTATGGT
>NC_087203.1:20332274-20365544 GCF_015104395.2 Macrobrachium nipponense
CAACAAATTTTGGTATGCTAAAGGAAATACACGTTCAGAAAAATATATGATTCAAAGAAATTTGACAGCCAAGTAATAGAGGTACAGCAACTAAAGTCAAGAATAAGAATAGACAGATTGTAAATTCTGATTGCAAGTGGATGTACAAAGACATAATAAGCGCATGCACACGTTAACTTGTGTTTGAGATCCTTGCTTGAGCGTGCAAGCTGGCAAACTTCCGGTATCTTATCTTTTCTGCGAATTTTAAGACTTGAAACAGCGTAGTGTAAGTTAAAGCTATGCTCTCTCTCCTCTCTCTCTCTCTCGCTCTCAATCTTCTCTCTCATATTATATTCTAACTTTGCCACTCGGTTGTGATTTTTTATCTAATGACCTTTCATATAAGTTACTTTGATCATCTATTGTTTGCTCCTAACTTTCTATCTGTAGCTTTACAAAAGTTCTCTTTAAAAGGAATAATCATCCTCTATTACCGCTATAGTTCGGCATCAATGACCTAGTTGTCGCGATGCTAGATTAATATAGTATCAATCAATCAATCAATCCTATTACCGTGTTCCATTTAGGTAACGATTGAGTTGGTTATTCATGTAAGGACTAAACCACTCATACTAATCGACGACACAGAAGCGACCTGTGAGTTGCCCCTTTTGCGAGTTGGTTCTTCACATAAGGACTATGGGTTGGTTCTCGTGTAATGATTGTGGATTGGTCCTCCGTGCAAGATTAATTTCCCTTATGTCAATCGACTCATTTTATTCATAGACGCCATCTCGCACCGTATGGGATGTCCTTCCATGAGTTGCTTGGTTATGTAAGGATTAATCCCCCTACTATGACTGGTGCTATTTGGGTAACCTGTGAGCGTTCCTCCCTCTAGTTGGTTGTTCACGTAAGGATCGATCCTCCTCATACTAATCTGTGCCACTGAGGCAACCTGTTTGTTTTTCTTTCGTGAGTTGGCTCTTCATGTAAGGATCCTGTGAGTTACGTAAGGATAAATCCCTTTCTATTACTTGATACCGATGAGGCAACCTGCGAGTTATCATTCCACGAGATGGTTTTCATGTCACGATCAGTCCCTCTTGTACTAACCATGCTACTGAGCCAACCTTGGGGTTGACCTTTTAGGAGTTAATTATTCACATAGGGATTAATCTCCCATAAATATATCAACACCAATGAGGCAGCCTGTGAGTTGTCTAATTTTGAGTTGATTAGTCGATTAAGGAGGGAGAGAGAGAGAGAGAGAGAGAGAGAGAGAGAGAGAGAGAGAGAGAGAGACAATCAGCAGTGCACCGAAAACCATAAAATATATTTAAGCAAATGTCACTAAATACGAGAAAGTGAATAAATTTTATGTACAGTAAGTTCCAAAAGTGAAGCTACAAATTTCAAAATTGATCGCAGTTCTTTAGAAACACTCGTGGGGTTGCCAGTTCGTATATTTTATTCCAATTAGTGTCATCCTCTTTATCTGATATCAAGTATCAGTGATTAACTGCAGAACTACAAAAGTTATTTCCATAGTGAATGGTTAGTGTTAGTTCATTAATTGTTTATTAAATAAAGAAAAAATGAATTCCCAACCCCCCTCCCCCCCAAAAAAAAAAAATCACCGTAGAAACATCTGCGGCTCTCTGTGTGATATCTAGTGTTCACGAGAGTGCATAAGCATTAGACTAATGTGGTTCGTAAATTAACTTTCTACTTTTATAGCGTCATAACAAAAGTTATTATGTTTTCTTTTGATAAAGCACAAAGGAGTTAAGCATCTGATTAAATGAAATATAAATAAGACACAAGTTGGTGTGAAAAAAAAAACGAAATCCAAGTTATATGGGCGTTTAGTATTGGCTACATGGTTAGACCTATTTCAATAATCAAGGAAATATATTTTCCAGCTTGTTATTTAATAATTTCATCGAATTTCTAAATTGCGTAAATTTTGCATGTAGAATTGCGTTCAGGGTAGCATCAAACAAATATTTTGGTGGTTTCCACCTTATCCTTTTTCAGTGCATAAGTGAGACTATTCTTGTCCTTACGATCCGGAGTGTGAATATGCTTAGCGAACATTAATTTAATTCGAGTATC
This sequence comes from Macrobrachium nipponense, assembly GCF_015104395.2. Taxonomy (NCBI): domain Eukaryota; kingdom Metazoa; phylum Arthropoda; class Malacostraca; order Decapoda; family Palaemonidae; genus Macrobrachium; species Macrobrachium nipponense. The sequence goes on from NC_087203.1 coordinate 20,334,375, forward strand.
TCTCTCTCTCGCTCTCTCTCTCTCTCTCTCTCTCTCTCTCTCTCTCTCTCTCTCTAGAACTTTTTATTAAGTCAGGAATAACCAGATACCTGTTTTGAGAATCGATCACTAGGCCTAATGGTCATGATCGGGTGCTTCTTTTTGTGTGTATATAATATATATATATATATATATATATATATATATATATATATATATATATATATATATATATAGTGTGTGTGTGTGTAATATATAAATTCCCCAAAAACTCATTAATTTCTGTTACAGTATACAATAATGCTTGACTGGATCGAACTGATTATTGGTTGCCAGTGCAAATGAATTTAGGTTATATCACGCCCTTTTGATTCGCCCACTTATGCAATTTATTCTTAAATTTCACGGTTGGAATATGATTAGAAGATTTGCTGTAAAAGGTTGAAGAGAAAAAGGCGTGGAGTTAAGGATTGGGTAGAGGTAGAAGTAGAGAGGGAGGAGGGTTGGTTGGGGTCTGGCGTCTCCCAACTTAACCAGGTGGTGATTTTACGGGTGTTCTGGTTGCTTGAGACAGTCTTTCTTATTTTGTAAATAGCGAGTCTGTTTCCCAGGTGCAAGGACAGGTCCTGGTGTCGGTCCTAATGGTTCTATCTTTGCCGAAACAACGACAATGGCCCCGCATTGTAAGCCTTGCTATGCCCGGAACTAGGCCTAGTCACCTAGTCTCAAAAAGAGGTGCTCCCACATAGATCCATCGATGGGATAACAGGAAAAAGAAAATCTACCAAATATAAGCGAAAAGGGTTCAAAATGAAACGGAAAAGAATAAGGAGGAAAGTAAAACCTGGAAAAACCAAACCGAAGATGACAACCCGAATACGACAAATAAAAGCGGTAACAGGGAAATAGCAGGAAAGAGTAGCAACGGAAATAAACTGCCTAAAGAAAAAGGGAAAAGCGACTGGACATCTGCTGAGCTACAGGCGATGGCAACTTTGAGTTTAAGGTGGGAGCCACCTACCCCCGTATAAATAAGAAAATCTACGAAAGTCTCTATCCCTGCAAGACTCTGGAGAGTATTAAGAATATCAGGAGAACAAAGCAATATCTGGAGATACTCTAAAGAACCAAACAAAGGGCTCACCTTGAATCCCCAATTACCATCCAAGAGCCAAATAAAAATCTTGAAACCTCGCCAAGGACGCCAAGAAGGAGACTGTCGAACCTTCGTAGATGGCCGGTGGTCTGCCTAACACCTGAGAACGTAGGAAATGAAGAAAGGCCCCATCAAGAGAGCGATATGGAAAGAAGCAGGGACGATGGTCAAGACGGAATGAACGAATACCTCAAACAATGGACTACGGAAAAGGAAGCAGAAAATAGAGAAGAAGAAAGGACACCATCATCGCCACCAACACCTAGCACCCCTTCAAGCAACAACGAAGAATCAACGTCCTCGTCAAACACATCAGACGATGAACCTAAGGAGGACATCCCGACTGAGGCTGACGTAGAAGAAATGTGTAGAGACATCTTCGGAGTGAGGGAAGGATTCAGCAGGATTACCCGAAGGAAAGCAAACCACCGCAACATACCAAATAAAATAAGAAGAAGGGAGTTTGCTGTTACTCAAAGAAAGTGGAAAAAGAACCGAGGGAAGATAACAGCAAACATTCTAGATGGGAAGGACCCCCTAGCAGACCCCACCCTTCCGCCAGGGACTGAGGAATTCTGGGGGCATTGTTTGGGAGAGAAAGTCCGGCGAGTAATGGAAACCCACACGAGGGAAATACGAAGATCTTCCCAAAGATATCTATAACGGAGCCAGTATCACTTGAAGATATCAAATGGACGAAAGGAAAAACCAGGCTAGGATCGGCACCTGGACCAGACGGGGTACGTCCAGGTGAATTTAGATCTGCCGACGATTGAAAAATTATGACGCTGTATAATACCATCTTGAGACAGCATAGTAACAAAAATGGCTGCTACGGGACAAACCACCCTCATCCCAAAGAAAGACAACCTAACCGACCCGAGTGACTTTAGACCCATTACAGTCACCTCGGTCGTCACTCGGGGGCTACATAAAATACTGGCAAAGCGACTGGAGGACCGGATCCCGACTTCAGCTAGGCAGAAAGGATTCAAGGCAGAAGACGGGGTCGGCGCAAATCTACTGATTCTCGAAGAACTAATCAGTAAGGCTAAGGCCAATTCCACTAGCCTATACTTAGGCTTTGTCGACTTCAAGAAGGCCTTTGACTCGGTTGGCCACAACGCCATTTTAGAAGTCCTAAAAGAATGTCAGCTAGATACAAATTCCATCGAGTATCTAGCAAACTACTATAGGAAAACCCGAACCAAGATCATCAACGCGGAGATCCAAGTAAAGAGAGGCGTTATGCAGGGAGATCCTCTCTCCCCCATAATATTCAACATCGCCCTCGAAGCGGCTTTGGACAAGCTACCAGCTGGAATTGGGGCCCAGCTGGAGACGGAAATGATAAAGTATATAGCCTTCGCCGACGATATCGTTGTGGTGGCAACTTCGAGAGGAAAGCTGACAGCAGGAATAGAGAAACTTTTAAATGAAGCAGGCAAACTGGGCCTCGAGCCTGGATTGGAAAAGTGTGCCACCCTCGGAATCGTTGGCGATAGGACAAAGAAAACCTGGTACCAGGATGGCCGACCAATCGCGTACCAGGGAACTGAAATTCCAGCGATAAAGCCCGGTGTAGTCTACAAGTATTTAGGAATAGAAGAGGGCACTGACACAAAGACAAATGGGAAAAAGGTGATAGGGAAATTAAGAAACTGCCTGTGCCATCTACAAAAGGCCCTGCTGAAGCCCCAACAAAAACTCAAAAACTCTGGGCTCTGAAGAAAGTGGCCATACCCCGAATGAAGCACATGGCAATAAACGGACGGCTCAAAAAATACCACCTAAACCATCTAGACGCCGAAGTAAGAAAATTTACAAAGAAGGCCCTACACCTCCCAAAGGACATCCCCAATGCGGCCCTATATACTTCGCTGGAGGAAGGAGGAATGGGGATATATAATTTCAAAACACTTGTCCCTGTAGAACTAAGGAACAAGTGGGGCAGACTTAAATCAGCACAAGACCCAGTGGTGGGTGGACTGGCAAGAGTTAAATTCGAGGCAACATCGGAAGAAGCCACGCAAAAGAATGCACAGATGCTGTGGCAAGAGAAACTCATCAATTCAGTTGATGGATCAGGTCTGAGTGAGGCAGCCCAGGGACTGCGGCACAACTGGATTGATGCCGGAACATCTCTAGTCCCTGGAGGCAGGTTCTGTAACCTAGTGAAACTTAGACAAGGAGTCCTGTCCACCCCTGCGAGAAGTGCAAGAGGAAGAGATGTGCAAGGACTTTGCAACCTGGGGTGTGCCAGCCAGGGCACGCTGCATCATATTTTACAAAACTGCCCTAAGATGCAACCCTGGAGAATAGTAAGACACAACAACGTCATGAACTGGCTGGCCACCAAGTTAGAAGACCGAGGACACCAGGTAGTGAAGGAGCTGCACATCTCGACCTCCCAAGGTCTAAGGAAACCAGACCTAACAGTCTGGAACAACCAAGCAGCCAGGATATTAGATGTCCAAATTGTCGGGGACTCAAACGTCGGCTCGCTGGTCCATCTCGACGATATGAAAAGTGGCGGAATTAACGGGCCACACTCCGACAGTGGGAGCCATCACCATAAACTGGAGGGGGGTGGCCTGCAAGAGAGCAGTGGCGACACTTAAGAAGTTGGGCCTCAGAAATGCAGACCTGAATATCATGATTCTGAAGGCCATGGAGGGAGGCCTGTCTATATATTCAAACTATATGGGCATGGCAGGAGGAGGTGACGTTACATGATGGGCGCCCCGCAGCAGATTCGGCCAAAGCGACGTTCCTCCTCCGCTCCGTGCCATTGAGTGGAGATCGTGGCCGGGACGGGAGGCAAGTTGGAAGTCACCGGGAAGCCTCTCGTGATATGTACATAGTATAATTAGCTTAGTTTTTAGACAAGCAAATGAGGTTAGCGCTAACCATAGAGATAGGAAACATCTGGGGTGTAGGTAGGTAGGTTAGGTTAAAAAAAAAAAAAAAAAAAAAAAATAGCAGCAGCAAGATCCTTTCTCGAAGTTGGTGTTTTATGCTCTGTTTCACATGCTCTCTTTTTCTCTCTTATTTTGCTCTTTCTCTCTCTTTTGCTCTCTTTCTTTTCTATTTTGATTTCTTTATCTCCTTGAAGAATTTTTTTTTTTTCTTTTATTTTGCACTCTCTTCCTCTCTTCTCTCCCTGAAGAATTTTTTTCACTTAGTTTTGCCCTCTTTTTTTTACTTTTCTTTTGGATATAAGAGTTTGCATAACTACTGTTCCGAAGTGTCAGAAATCACTGTGTTTGTCTGGTGGCTACGACTAATACTGATGCTGGGGGGGTTGGGGTCAAGGCCACCCCCCACACCCCCGCCGTGGTAGGCAATGGCTGGCTATGGGGGTATTAGGGTAAAGTCCCCCACCCCTACCCCAGGAGGACACTGCTGGTGATTCAAAGGATGGATAGATAATGTTACGTTTGTGTCGTGGGTTGAAACCGAAGCCAAAGGTGAAGTAGAGTCCGAACGGTCAGGTCTTATTAATTATAGAAGCTAGAACCAGAACTACCAACCACACAAAACTTCTCTATTGAATCTAGGTGAATTCATGGTTGATTATGTTTAATGTTACAGATCTGATTTTCCCTTTATATTCTATTAATACTTGCATGGTGTTATGCATCTTCTCTAAGATAATAGATAATTGTTTCGTTTCTATAGTTTGAAGCAATTACCATACTTTGAAATAATTACCATTACCGTATTTTTTTCTTATGATTGTTGTAAATATCATAGATTTGATATTTGTGCATCATATGTTAGCTTTATTTTTCTCGGTAGAGTTTTCAGTGTAAAAAAAATGAGTTTTTCAGCTACATGTTGTATTTGCAGGTAGTGAATTTCGAACGAAATCCTCTGAAATTTGTAGCTTCACATTTGGAACTTGCTGTACAAGGATTTTTTTTTTATATATTTATAAAAGTAAGATTATATTCATATACCTTTTTTGTTTTCATGAATATTAAGATTGTACTGTATTCGCTCCTTCAGATGTTAATGGTAACAGCTATACTTCCACAATAGCAATAAAAATGGTCATAACAAAAATCGAACAATAGTCACGTTCAGTTTGATCTCAGAAAATATTTCCAACAAGCGATTTTAACGGAGCATCAAATCTAGCTTTTCAAGAAATTTATTTAAAAGGAAATAAGTGCAATTTGCGTGAGTGCACTGTCGAGCAAAGTAACTCATTTGAATGATAGCTTTGTGTATTCAAGGAAGGATGACCCATGAACTGCAAATGGTGGCGTAGTACGCCTAGGTAGTTAAGCAAATCTTATTTTAAATGGACGTTAAATGCAGCAACTATCTATCTATCTATCTATCTATCATCTATCTATATATCTATCATATATATATATATATATATATATATATATATATATATAAATATATATAATAATATATATATATATATATATATATATATATATATATATAGTATATATAGAGGGTGTGTATATGTATATATAAATGATATATAGGGTGTGTGTATATATGTATATATAAATGTATAGTGTACATATATGTATTTAAATGAATAAAAAATATACATATCTTCTCTATGTATAAATAAGAAAATGTCTGTGTATGAACGCTATACAAATCCATATTTTTTTGACTGATTTATAAGTCAATGGTCATGGTGAAAACAAAATTAAAATCGGACCGTTGGTTGGGCAAAGGGGGTTTGGTCCACTGCCTCATTTTGGCAGCACCAAAGGTCAAGAGCCATGATGAAGCACCACTACTTGAATCACAATGTCAACATTGCCCTTGCCACTTTCATTGTCAGCACTTTTCTTTCCTCATGCTCTATCATCACAAGTGGAATGTAAGTGTGTGGCATGCGTGTACGCGTGTCTCTTCATACATATGATTTTATAGATAATATATCGATTGACCCTCAAGAAGTATTATCTGTAAACTTGAATTTCCATTCACGTGTCTCTCATTCACGTACTCGAACAACGTTCGTTCTAATACAAGGTCCATAATTAGATTATTGTTTCGAGTGTTATGTCCAAGAGCAAGAAACTCAAGTCCAATATCTTATCTGAATTCAATATCCTTTTCCGATACGATTACTGGCTTATTCATTTCGACTCTCATCTTAGGACTCCAAATGAATCCCTTTACTCTTGAGAATTGCTTTGCAGTATCTATCCGCAACCGTAAGTGATTTGAGTTAATGTGGAAAGGAAAGCAATCTGGTGACAGCTAAGGTCGGATTTTCGTCTCTTGGTTTTCTCCTCCATTCTGGAGCCTACCCTTGTTAGGGAATTTGCTTGATGTTCAGTCTGTATATCTAAATATCAATCTATACATATATAAGCGTGTGTGTATATTTTATAAATATAATTGTACATGCGTGGGAGTGTAGAAATTATCATCTTATTAAATTTGTCCATTCTAGCGACCATTCCTTTGAAGTTTCAACTTTTCTTTGAACTTGTACACTTAAGGCTGATGAAATACAACTATCATCATACCATTTACTACAAACCAATACAGAGTTTAATGTTTCAAACAATGCAGTAATCTTGTGCTAAATGGTGAGATGTTCATGTTATTTATTGTTCAAAATTATCTTCGTACAATGTCTACGTTAAATTATATGTGAAGTAAATGCAGGTGCATTAGGTTTCACCTTTTTTTCCTCACACCGTTGAACTTTGGAACAGCCTCCCATGGGATTCCGTGCAGTTAAAACTTCAGAGGTTCAAGTAAAAATGCAATACGATACTATCCTAGTACTAATCTTCTTGCATTTGAATACATTTTAATCTGTCAACCCAGGGGTTCTTAACCTTTTGATGGCTTCAGGGCCCCAATGAATTGCCCAGTATTGTTCCATATTCCCTTTGCTTAAGACCCCTCATGTCCTATTTGTTGACAATATAACTTAATATACTTAGTGTAATACATAATTTAGGTATGAATAGCTAGGAATAGAACATACCTACAACATCTGGTTCACATACTCCCATGAGTTATGGATACCCCCTGATCAGAACCCCTGTATTAATCTATTTATTCTTATTAATAACTGAAATATCTGTATTTCCCTTTACTCCCTCCTATTTCTCCTAATGAACACCATATTCTTTGGACACTTGTATTTCAAGCCAATGGCACTTGTGGGGTTCTTCCATATGACTGGGCTTCATCTACTTAATAATATTAACTGAATCAAATATCCCATTTTAAGTCTAGAATCGAAGAAAGAACCACAAGCTTCTTACACTCTGTTATTTCATCAATTCCATCATTTTAAGACGTCCTAGGCAATATTTTTCGAGCCTCCTCTTTTCGTAATAGGTTTGCACTATTGATATTGTCTACTCAGTCCGGTGTAGCAACTTAATTCATTTTGGAAAATTGGTCAGACATCCCAAAGTCTCCCATCGTGAATTTGAAACACCTTTGATAACATTGGATTCTCAGGTATTAGCAAAGAAAGTTAATATATTACGGATAAATGCATTGCAGAATACAGATAGGGCCAGGGGGTTCGGGTTATCATAAGCTATTGTAATGAAAATTAGAGTGCTGATTTATAGTAGTTTAAGGAATGTGTACACAAAATGTATTTTTTATGAATATATTTTCGATTTTTTATGAATTGTTTTGCAAATTTTGAAAACTTTCACCATCATTATTTATCAATCAATATTAAATAATCAAAAACAAATCAAAGTTTATATCATAAAGAACAAAACCTCAAGAATAAAATGATCCATTTAGGTTTTGTTTACTCTGAAAGAATAAAATAGTAAATAGCACCAAAAAAACAAAAAAAATTATATTACATATTATATGTAAAAAAATATTAAGTAGATAGCACAAGAGAAAAAACATTTTAACTCAGAAAAAGGGTAAAATTTATATTGATTTTTCTGTGTATTTATTATGGAAAACCAGTCTTACTTTCAGATAAATAGGATGAGAAAACGTATAAAAGAATGTAGCTTTAGTGGAATGACTGTTTACCTTGTTTCGTGTGGCTAAGGACATTTCATAAGAGTGCTGGATGTACTAATAATCCACTATAATTAATCCTCTGGGGATGGTGTAATTAATGGTTAAACTAGAAGTATAGTTTCTATTTAAGAAAATTACATCACAGGTACGCCTTTTAGTCATATATATATATACACTATATATATATATATATATATATATATATATATATATATATCATATATATATATATATGTATGTATATATATATGTATATATATATATGTATATATATATGTATATGTATATATATATATGTATATATATATGTATATATATATATATATATATATATATATATATATATATATATATATATATGTATATATATGTATATATAGTATATATATATGTATATATAATGTATATATATATATATATATATATATATGTATATATATATATATATATGTATATATATATATATATATATATATAGTATATATATATGTATATATATATATATATATCTATATATATATATATATATATATATATATATATATATATATATATATATATATATATATATATATATATATATGTATATATATGTATATATATAGTATATATATATGTAATATATAGTATATATATATATAATATATATATATATATATATATATATATATATATATAGTATATATGTATGTATATATATAGTATACCAAAAACTTTACCCAGGGAATTTGAAGAAGTCTTCCTCAGGCACAAACTTGGGTACGAAAATACCCAGACTCTTGTTATCCTGTAACGGAAATTTGTCTTGATAGCTTCCTTTTCTCGCTGCCTTTCGAGTCACATTTCCGGTAAATTTGCATAAGCAGAAAAAAATTTTTACCTTTCCGGGGAGCGAAAGAAACGTCATGTAATGTTTATTAAAAACCGCGCTACCTCAGCTTTCCTATTATATTGATGTGTTTCTTGAAATGGTATTTGTCACTATATCGATCAAAACTATAATTCGATAATTCGAAAACAAAAGCAACTATAGAAACCACATCCATATCAGAAATTCTTTCTTGTACTTAGTCTGCTTAATAAATGTCTCTTCTTTCCTACCGCTATAACGAATAGAAGGTTGTGTAGCTCTATAAATATCAAGAGACTGTTGTAACATTCATGAACGCTGTCTCATGGTACTTTTCTTATACCGCTAGCATTTGTTTCTCTTAAGAATGCCTGACCTCTCTGAGCACGCACTAGATCTTGAAATACCCTTCGCACGTGACAGATTTGATTTCATCTCCTTTCTGATCAAAACCTAACTCAATGCTCTTCATCATCCTGATTACAACCCATCATAATAAACTAAGTGGCAGATACTTAGTTTGTGTGCGCGCGCTCGCGCGGTCGTATGTATTTTTCCTACAAATGAGATTTATCTGTACAAGAAAGAACAATAAAATAGTAGTGACATGTTATCCAAAGTATTGATGTAACAATTGCTTTCTTTTGTCATAAATCAAACATGTTTTGTGTATGTCGAAACGTCAAAAACTGCAAAAAATCTAACAAGGTTAAATGAATACTATAACATATTTGATATTTTATAGAATCTATTATTTTGCAATGAGAAACTGATACCTCTCGTTAAAACAACGCGCATTATCTTACGTATATAGCTATCTACTTTATATATACGTACGCATGATAAGAGCTAGGAATAAAGTAGTAAGTAATTGAAAGAAATGTTAATCTTCAAAGCAATGATAATCGAAATAACATCTGAAGATTAAAATAAAAAGCGTCAGGTATTCTGCAGTACATGCTATTAAGATAGCTATCGATTAGTCTTTATATGGTAATTCCAATAAAGTAAGATTATATGATGATGTGCTCACTCACTTCTTCGAAGGTAGCGTTCGTTACAAAGGCGTTAATATCAATGATAATATTCAGTGATTAACTGAGACTTCCCACATGTTAAATTCAAGGCGTTACCTATGAAATTTCACGGATCGGGAAATTGAAATATTTATTAAAATTTAGTTCTTTTCGTTCTTTCACGTCTCGAACAATAGCAACAACAACAATAATGGTAATTAGGACATGTCTTTTCTTCTTAAGGAAAACGGCATTTCCAGAGAACCTTAATTAAAGTCAGATTTCGCGGTAGGGTTAATGGAACCTCCTTACAAGCTCTCACTTTTACCTGAGGCGAGAGCACGGCAGTTTTATTCCTAAAGATGAATTGTGATTAGTTTAGATTAGCCTAGTATCATTCATTACACTTTTTGGGAAAAGATCAGTTGATGATGTTGACGTTACTTTTCATGATGTGCTGTTTAGCAGGTTTTAACGTTTAACCAGAGACCATAATTATTTATCATATTATCTTGCTCTTTTGCTGTATCTGTTTAAAATACAAACGACAACATATCTCTTGGCCATTTTATCTCTTGATATTGGCTTTTAATTTTTGACAGAAACAAAGATCTGAAGGGGTGTAAATGTATCGAGCATTTAAATTATTTACAAAGACTAGTAAATGTTAAAATTTAGTCCTTATCTTGAGTAAAGTTATTGTAGAGTTATCAGCATTAACTTTATTTATCCGACTATTTGGTTTCAAATGTCCTGGTGCCATAATTAATGGATTTCTAGCAAGCACCATCTAAGTAGACTTGACTACTTTCATCATTTGATTTATCTGCACAATGTCAAACTGGACGAGCTGGCGAGTTAGTATTAGAAATCTGTTGAAGAAAGATCTTTTCGATAACATTTTAATATCTTCTGCTTTTCCAATACTCAGGATGAATAGTAATGAATACAGGTATCCTGGTTTCAGTCACACTCTTCTATTTGATTTCATAATCTACAATGGAATCATGGTGGTCACATATAATGCAATTGTGGTAGTTTTCACATTTTATGGAAATTGTTGTTAACACGTTGTTTGAGTTAGAGAAACTTGGTATGAACTTCTCTCTCTCTCTCTCTCTCTCTCTCTCTCTCTCTCTCTCTCTCTCTCTCTCTCTCCGTTCACATGTGCATTTATTTCATATGAAAAATCATTACAGAGAACAGGAAGTGGTTTGAAGATGTTCAAGAAGCCCCAGACTAACTTAGAAGGCTTCCTTATCTTCACATTTTCTTGGAATAAGATTGTTTCATCTATGAACTGTTGCATAATTTCATTAGTGACTTGCATCGTTGAATTTCGTCGAGGCTTGAGGCGCGTCCTCAGTGGTAGCAATAATTCTCTGACAAAGAAAATGAAAGGGAAACTAAATATGGGCGATGTGCATAGTATTCAGCGGAATAGAAAGGAAGACCAGTTTAGTAAAAAAATAAACAAGTTTTGCAATATTACATCTTTATCCAACTGCGATAATGAGCTGGATTATTCGTAAACAAGCTCTTGGAAGTAACGCACTATATTTAACTTGACGAACTTCCTTGAACTTCAGCAAAACCTACGTTTTGGAAAATCGAATTCTTTGTCAAAGCTGTTTTAGTTTGAGGTAAAAACTTTTGCCAAAGAAGATTTTGATGTTGTGAGGAAAGGTGGGCGATGTAAGTGTGTGTGTGTATGTATGTATGTATGTATGTATGTATATATATATATATATATATATATATATATATATATATATATATATATATATATATATATATATATATATATATATATATATATATATATATATATATATATATATATATATATATATATATACATACATATACATATACATATACATATACATATACATATACATATACATACATATATATATATATATATATATATATATATATATATATATATATATATATATATTATATATATATACTTAAATCGCCTACCTTTCCTCACATCAAAATCTTCTTTGGCAAAAGTTTTTACCTCAAACTAAAACCGCTTTGACAAAGAATTCGATTTTCCAAAATGTATGTTTTGCTGAAGTTCAAGTTAAATATAGTGCGTTACTTCCAAGAGCTTGCTTACATATATATATATATATATATATATATATATATATATATATATATATATATATATATATATATACATATATACATATATACATTATACATATATACATATACAAATTACATATATACATATACAAATATACATATACATATATATATATTACGCTTAAAAAATCACAGTAGATGCACGTGACTTCATAAATAAGCGAATACCACGGGAAAAGATAGTCAGGAATCCAAGCGCTTTCGTCTTTATTCAGACATCGTCAAGGAGCTACTAAAGTACAAACTTTAGGTCTGACCCTACACAGACAGTTAACTCCCATTTTAATAAACAAATTAAATCCATTTTGAAGGGCTTGGACCATTTACTTAAACAGTTTACACCGCAATGCGCCTCCCTACCTTACATGTATGGTTTAGTCAAGACACATAAAATCAATAACCCTATCAGACCAATCATTAGTTCAGTGGGCTCAGTTCGTATAATTTATCTAAATGGCTTGTAAAAATTCTTACTCCTTTGGTAGGAAATATTTCTAACACGAATGTTAAAAACAATGTTGATTTTATAAACAAATTGAATAGTTTAAATTTGAATTATGATTTTAATATGGTTAGTTTTGATGTTGTCTCTTTATTTACAAAAGTGCCTGTAGATGATTTACTTGAATATTTGGAAGAGGAATTAGAGCGTCATGACATTCCCTTAAGTGTAGAAAATCTCATTAGTCTCATAAGGTTATGTATCAAAGATAGTAAATTTTGTTTCAATGGGGAATTTTTTGTACAAAAGTTTGGCATGGCGATGGGTAATCCCTTATCTCCTGTCCTTAGCAATATTTACATGGAATTTTTTGAGACAAAACTCTTACCAAGAATTTGCCCCAAAAAGTTATTTGGTTTAGATACGTGGATGATATCTTCTGTATTTGGCCAGTTCACGAAAACCTCCAGGAATTCCTTAATAATCTCAATAATTTAGTCCCTTCTATAAAATTTACTGTAGAGGAAGAAAGAAATTGTAATTTGAATTTTCTTGATGTAACTGTCCATAGAAATGATAGAAATTTCACCTTTTCAGTCTTTCGAAAATCAACTAATATTGCCTCTTTTGTTCATTACTACTCCAATCACCATCAAAATGTTAAATTCTCTGTTTTCTCTGGGATGTTCCTGAGGGCTTTACGTGTCTGTAGCCCGCAGTTTATTGACGCTGAAATTAAAACTATTTATGATATTGCATTGAAACTTAAATACCCAAGGACTTTTGTAGATGTGGCTTGGAAAAGAGCTAGAAAAACATTTTATTCAACTAATGACAAACTTGAATTTAGTAAGCATAACATTCTAAATTACCTTATGATGAAAGGTTTTTAGATATTCCTAGAATTTTAAAGCTTTTTAACATAAATGTTGTTTTCAGTAATATTAATGTCAAGAGTTTAGTAATCAAAAATTATCTCCTAAAGATCTTCCAGGCTGCATATATGAAATTCCTTGCAAAAAGTGTGATAAAATCTATTACGGACAGACTGGCAAATCTCTTTCACAGCGTCTTAAGCAACATCAATATTCTGTGAGAACTGGGCAAATATCGAATGCATTATTGTACATATGAGAGATTTAGACCATCCTATTAACTGGAGTCAAGCAAGAGCCTTAGTCCCATGTAATGACACAGTTAAAAGGAATATCATTGAATCTTGTTTTATCAAGTCAAATAATAGAAATGTTCTAAATTTAAGTCTTGGTTTATTTAAACTTGATGCTTTCATAATGAAAAAAAGTTGTAGATAAATATAAGCAACAAAATTAATATATTCAGTTTTTACATGTTTTGGACTGTAAAGATACTTTGTAATTTCGGTTAGGGTCAGAATCTGTTTAAGTTTGTGACCGTGTGATATCCGATAATCCTGGATTATCCCTTTTAATTTTTACCCTTTTGATAATTAACCATCTGGTATTCCTGATTTTGTTTGTACCTGAGGCCTTCCTCTCCAATTGTACTTTAGTAGCTCCTTGACGATGTCTGAATAAAGACGAAAGCGCTTGGATTCCTGACTATCATTTCCCGTGGTATTCGCTTATATATATACATATATACATATACATACACATACATATACATATACATAAACATACTAAAAAATTGGAGCTGCAGCTTTCAGAATCATACTTGTAGGCGTCCAGGGAAAGGCATTCGGTATAATTGAAGGTTTATTGCTAATGCCGACGTTTCACAACTACAATGTTGCATCTTCAAGGTTGAAATACAGCGAGTTGATTTCTTAATAATTAATCATAAAAACACTTATAATAATATATAACTAAAATCACTACAGCAATCTCTTATTTAAATTGTTAACTCATTTAAAAAAAATTATATATATATATATATATATATATATATATATATGTATATATATATATATATATATATATATATATATATATATATATATATATATATATATATATATATATATATAGATATATAGTATATAGTATATATATATATATATATATATATATATATATATATATATATATATATATATATATATATATATATATATATATATATATATATATATATTTAATATATATTATATATATATATATATATATATATATATATATATATATATATATATATATATATATATATACTATATATATATATATATATATATATATATATATATATATATATATATATATTATATATATATATATATATAATATATATATATATATATATATATATATATATATATATATATATATATATATATCCGGTCTCTCCCTAACAACGGAAGTTGGCGTGAGTGATGCAGAATTTGATAGGAAACTGAATTAAAATGGATCACTCATTCTCAGCCTCTTGCTAATGAGCTGCTGTTATTGGCTCTAAACATTCAGAGAGGCAGTTGCATTCCCCAATCTTCTGGCAAGTTTGCATAAACCACGTTCATATCTATTTTGCGGTGCAACGTCGAGACATGAGCTATATATACCTTAATTAGAACAGACCTGTGACCGCCACCTGATACAGGTGGACAACTTGAACAATAGCGCTTGACTCTGGTCTTAGTGGAAGGTTCATTTACCTCGTGACATTTGGCTTCCAGTGAGATCATCATTGCCATGAATATGGCTTTCAGTGAGAATATCTCTAGAGAATGTCCAGGTGGCCCTTGCTTACAAGTCCTCTTATGTGTTGTGCATTTCGGGGAAACAGAAGCGCGTTTGATTTTGCAATGAAAATATTTTATACTCTTGAATATTAATGTTCTTATGATAGCGTGTTTGGACGACTAACCTCTATCAATATTCGCAACATGACCTTTTTTTTTTTTCTTTTTCTGCATTTGAAATATTTAACATCCGCATCTGATCTGCTTTCCCCCTTCAACGACCACTTCCCCCTCGCCCCCCCCCCCCCCCCCCCCCCCCCCCCCCCCCCACACCCCTGTCTCCTTTTCCCTACTCAGACGAAGTTTAAAGAGAACACCTAAGGCTCCAGAATTGTCACAGAATTTTAGTTAGTTTTGACGAGTTATTTTAAGGGAAGAACGTATTTACTTGATCACTCTTCCTCCATTTTTTTTTTTAGTTTACTCTGAATGACAGTAATTAGGTAAAAATTCAGTCTAAGAAACTGTTGTGAATAAGAAAATATACCAGGTTTCATAAGTTTACTTAATAAAGATGTTAAGTTTTAACAATGCTCACAAAATATCAGATCATAGAATGGTGCCTATTTCCTAATTTACCATCTTTCCGTTACCCTGTACACGAATCATAACTCATCATAGATTCGTCCGTACCCATCGCTCTACTTTTTGATATTATAACGAATTATCATTAGGTATCATGGATGAAGCAAGATATACTGATAATACAGGGTAACTTCAAGTAAATCTTTCCAAATAACAGACTTTTTGCTTAGAGCGCGATTACATATCACTTTACGCCATTCTGAATAATCTTTACCTGGTAGGGGTGGTGGGGATTGGGGGAGGCGTTTGGCAATGCGACTCACATTAATTTAGAAGCGAGTACTGGTTTTGCATTTATACAAGAAACATTTGTTAATAACGGCAATAACTTCCACAGAATACGGCAATAGATTCAATTGTGACAACGGCAACTTTTGTTCTAGAGTATAGTTTTGACTGACCTAACTTAAAAGGAGACCGGAAAACAATATATATATATATATATATATATATATATATATATATATATATATATATATAATATATATATATATATATATATATATATATATATATATATATATATATATATATATATATATATATATATATATATATATATATATATATATGAATAATTATCACATCTCCATGATTCCTATAAATTATGCGAGCTACAATATCTAATTCGCTTTACCTCGAATTGATATATTTCATATATTAAACCGAAGGAGAATTTTTAGTTGATAATGATTTCGTCCCTCATGGGCTAGAGCCACCGTCCAGCGGACAGGGACAAAATCAGGACGACATTGACGTTAGCAATTCGGCTAACAAGTGAGGTTATAAGTTTATACCGATTCGGACCTTACAAATCACCATCGAACTCTGTTATTCGTAATTAGAATCGATATCCAATCCCTTCTGCCATGCTAGCAAATTCGAACGTTTGACGAACGTAGCCATATTATGAATAATTATCACATCACCGTGATTCGTATAAATTATTCGAGCTACAAATGTCCTTTAAAGTCTAATTCGCTCTACCTTGGAATTGATATATTTTCATATATGTAAACCGAAGGGGAATTTTTTAGTTGATAATAAATTGTATATACTCATATTCCTATATATTATATATATATATATATAATATATATACATATATATATATATATATATATATATATATATATATATATATATATATATATATATATAATATATATTATTTAATTCGTGGCTGTGTGAGGTTTATCACTTACACTAAAATTATGAAGATCCCGGCATTTACAGAGATGAGATTCTCGTATAGTTATGGCAAATCATACAAAAAATGTTATCAGCAGCTCTTCATTCTTGATAGCTTGGGATTCGGGATAGCTAATTGAGACTCTGGCACCTGAAATGTGTGAGAGGTGATACACAACTTGTTGCGTCTCCTAATTCTGCAAATTAAGGATGCACTGTAATTCTCAATCGAAAAAACGTGATTAATATAATTGGTATTTTGCGTAAGGCAGAGAACGTAAGTCACTTAACTGTGATGAGTTAACAATATAAATGAACAATTCTAGTTACAATTTACAAATATATCTTCATTTCACTTCCTCTCGGAAGGAGATGCAAGGGGGGATCTGAGTTATATATATGAGAGCAGACAGTATTAAGGAAGTAAAAGAATGGTGCATCGAGCAAATTTCAAATTCAAACGTACCTGTTGTGTGACACATCACGTCTTGAGTAGAGCGTCTGGCGCGGGGGAAAGGAGCTTTGCGGGGAGAATAATCTCAACCCCCCGATAGTGATAAGGAGGTCTCAGTGACCCCTCCATTCAGAACTACGTCTGCTAGGTGAATGACGATCGGAGAGAGACTTTTCTGCTCTGTCCCCCTCTCTCTTTTGTCTCTTTGTTTTCGCATCCTGGTGCCTGCTGCTTTATGGGTTGGTCCGGAAAGAAAATTGCAGGATAACACCAGGTATGGAAAAATAGAGCAATCGGGGTCATTTAGCTGTACGAGAGGCAGAGGTTTCGGTTGGGAGGAGCGAAGTAGGCAACTCTGCTGTCTTGTGTAGCCTTACTTTGACTAGAAGTGAGAAAAATATTGTACTTATTTTTTTTAACATTTCCTAATGCTGAGAGCTTCAACGTGCATCTCGTGTATGCACGTTACTATCATATATATATATATATATATTAAATAATATATAATATATATATATATATTATAATATGTTTGTTTGTATATATATGTATGTAAATATCTATGTATGTATAGATATGTGTGTATAAATGTATATGTAACATATATGGTATGTATATTATATGTATATGTGTGTATATGTTATAGTATATGTATATGTATTGATATATAGGATATATATATATAATAAATATATTATTATCTATATATTGTAATATGTATTGTATATTATGTATATGATATATATGTATATTGTATATATATGTATATGTATATAATATGTAAATATATTGTATAATGTATGTATACATGTATATATATATATATATGTATATATATTATATATAACTATATATAATTATATATATATATATATTTATAGAATATATATATATATATATATATAGTATATATGTATATATATTTGTGTATATTATATGATGTATATATATGTATATATATATGTATATATAATATATATATATATATATAATATATATATATGTCGTATATATATTGGTATATATATAATGAGTGCACAGAATATGTATGTATATATATATATAAGTTATATGGTATAATTATATGTAGTATATATATGTATGTATATATATGGTGATATATATGTAATGTATATATGTATATGTATATATATTGTATATGTGTATGGATATGTATACGTATATGTATTGTATGTATAATATATATATATATATTCTATATATAATATAATATAATATATATATGTATGTGATATATATATGTATATATATGTTAATATGTCTATATATGATATGTATATATTTGAATTATGTATCATAACGTATATATATGTATCTAAGTATATGTATGTATACATGTATAATATATATATATATGTAATATATATATATATATATAAATATATATATATATATATATACCTTATATAATATATATATATTATATATATGGATATATATGTTTACATATATGTGTATATATATGTATGTATATTATGTTATATATATTATGTATGATATATATATGTATAGATTGAATGTATGCACAATATGTAATGTATATATATATAGATATATATATATAATATATATATATATTATTATCTATTGTATATATATATGTATGTATCTATATGTATATATAGTATATATGTATATATATATGTATATATGTATATATTATATGTATGATGATACATGATATATTTAATATATGTATGTATACATGTATATATATGTATGTATCTATATGTATATATATATATATATAATATATATATGTATATTATGCACTATCTACGTATGATATATATGTATATATATATATATGTATGTATATATATATGTATGTGTAGGTATATATATATGTATGTATATATATGTATAAATATGTCTGTATGTATGTATATTATGTATGTATATATATGTATGTAATATATGTATATATATATTAAGATGTATATGCTATATACGTATAATATAAATATATATATGTATATATATGTATAATCTATTGTATGTATATATATGTATATATAATGTATGTATTATATGTATATATATATGTCTGTATATAATGTGTATGATATATTTATATATATGATGAATGTCTATATGTATGTATATATAGGTATATATATATATCGGTATTTAATCTATATATATATAGTATGTTATTTATGGTATGTATAGTATATATATATATATTCAATATATATATGTATATATATGTATGTAGTATGTGTATGTATATATGTAGGTATATATATATATGTATAGTATGTTATATATATACATGTAATATGATACTAGATATATCTATATAATATATATATGATACATAATGTATATTATATATATAATATATATTCTTATGTATGTATGTATTGTATGTATATATATATGTGTGTATGTAATGTATATCAGTATGTATATATATATATATGTAATATATATGTATGTATATAGTATATATATATAATGTATGTAAGATATAGTATTATATATGTAATAGAATATATATATATGTATGTATATATATGTATATATGTATGTTATATAATTATTATATGTATGTATATACATATGTATGTATATATATGTATGTAGATATATGTATGTATATATATGTATATATTGTTATTGAAGTATGATATATATGTATGTATATATATATATATATATGTATGTATATATTGTATGTTATATATATGTATATATATATGTATATATGTATTATATGTATATATATAGTAGTATGTATACATGTGATATATATGTTATGGTATACTATGGATATATATATATATATATATATATATATACTAAATGTATTGTTATATGAGTATATATAATATGTATATATAGGTGCTATTAGATTTATTGCATGTATATATATGTATATAATAATATATTATATATATATATATATATCTAGGTATATGTATTGCTATTATATATGTATGTGGATGTATATATATATGTATGATATATATGTTATATATATGTATGTATGTATGTATATATATGTATGTATATATATGTATATATATATGTATATGTAGATATGTAATAAATAATATATATTATATATATATATATAGATATATATATATTATATATATGTATATATATGTATATTATATATGGATGTATATATATTGTAGAACTATATGTATGTATATATATGTGTATGTATATATATAAATATATATATATATATATATATATATATTATGCTATATGTATATATATATGTATGTATGTATCTATGTATTGTATAATGTATGTCATTTATATATATATATATATATATATGTATTAATTGTATTATGTATATATATATATTATGTATGTCTACCTATATCATGGTATATATATAATATATATATATGTATTATTATTATATATATATATAGAACTATATATCTATACTATATAATAGATATATATATATATGTATGTATATGTAGTATATATATGATGTATGTATGTATATATAGTATCTATATATATGTATATATATATGTATGTATATATAGTATATATATATATAGTATGTATGTATATGTATGATATTTATAGATATATTATTAGATGTATGTATATGTATGTATATTATTATATATGTATGTCATATTTATGTATATAATCTATGATATGTATGTATATGTATGTATATATATATAATAATATATATATATATATATATATATATATATGTATTGTAATTATGTTATGTATATTATATTATCTGTATGTCCTACCTCACATATCTGTATGCTATCTTCATCTCTGTCTGTATATGTCTAGATGTTGTCTTATCCTCAGTTCTCTGTAAGTATACTGTATGTACCTATCTTATGTATGTATAATTTATGTATGTATGCGTATATGTATGTATATATAATGTGTTATGTAATATTATATATTGTGTGTATGTATCTGTTTATATTCGATATAACTATATATAATATATCTACTATTATATAATATATTATATCATATATGTAGATTATAATGTATATAGATATAATATACTAAAATTTTTCTTGTCCTGTCAATCGGTGTATTTTGTTCCCCTACGTCGTTTTGCAATATGTATGGTATATTATGTTATTCTTTTATATGTATGTATATATATGTATGTATGTATATGTATATGTATATATATATATTTTATAAGTATATATATATCTATATATATATATCTGTATGTATATGTATGTATATTATAATATAATATGTAATGTATAGTATGTATATATATATATGTAAATGTATATATGTATATATATATGTATGTATATATGTTATGTATATATATGTAGATATTATATGTTGTATATATGTGTATATATATATAATATATATATATATATATATATAATAATATATATATTATATTATATATATAATTCTATTAATAAATTTTTTTATATAATTATAACAAAAATTTTTCTTAGCCTGTCAATCGGTCATATTTTCCTTCCCCTACTTCGTTTGCAATACCTAGGCACCCATTATGTATTCTTTTCGTCATCTATTATCTGACATTCTCATTATATGTCCTGCCCACGCCCATTTCTTTTTCCTACTTGATGTTAGAATATCTACTTTGTATGCTCTCGTATCCCTGTTGCTCTTTTTCTGTCTCTTAGTGTTATTCCCATCATTGTTCTTTCTATAGATCTTTGAGTTGTAACTAGCTTATGTTCTAAGGCTTTAGTAAGGCTCCAAGTTTCTGATGCTCAAGTTAATACTGGTAGGACCATCTGTTCAAATACTTATTTTTGGAGAAAGTGGCATTTTACTTTTCATAATCTCATTTTGCTTACCAAAATCTTTCCATCCCATGCTAATGCTTCTTTTAATTTCGATCTCGTGTCCTGGGGAAACACTTAGTGGCTGTCCTAAATACGGATATTCATTAACATCCTATAGAAGTTTGTTCTCTCTGCATTTACATTGAATATTTTCTTAGTTTTACTCATATTCATTTTCAGTCCTATATTTCTGCTTTGTCTATTCAATTCTATCATATTTTGTAATTCCTCCTCTGATTCACTTTTCAGTCCTACATTTCTGCTTTGTCTATTCATATCTATCATATTTTGTAATTCCTCCTCTGATTCACTGATTAGAACTATGTCATCTGCAAATCTTGAGTGGTTAAGGTATTCTCAATTAAAGTTAATTACTACACTTTCCCAATATAAATTCTTAAAGATTTCTTCTAGCTACGCTGTGAATAATTTAAGATTGGGTCTCGCTGCCTAACCTCTTTCTCAATCGGAAATTTCTCACTGTCTTTATGTAGTTTTAGGATTGCTGTACTACCCATATATCTTTTAAGTGTTCTAACAAAAGATTCATCTATTTCCTGCTTTTGGAGGGCTTTCATTACTGCTTTCTCATAGTCTACAAATGCCATACATAATGGTTTGTCATACTCTGTTGATTTTTCTTTAAGATGGGTAATTACATAGATATGGTCAGTTGTTGAATACCCGCTTCTAAAACCTGCCTGCTCTCTTGGTTGATTAAAGTCTAGCTGTCTTTCTATTCGGCCTAATATGATTTTTGTAAATATTTTATATATTACTGAGAGTAAACTTATTGGGCGGTAATTTTTGAGGTCTTCTGTGTCTCCATTTTTGTGAATTAATATGATAAAGTTTTTCCAAGCTGTAGGTATAGAGCATTCTTGCAAGCATTTTTGTGTAAATTTTAGCGAGTTTACTATAATGAAATGTCCTTTAATATGCAATTCGCTCTACTTCGTAATTAATATATTTTCATAAATGTTAACCGAAGGGGAATTTTTTGTTTGATGATAATTCCGTCCTCTGGTGTATTCGAACTAGCGGACAGAGGAGAAATCAGGACTTCAGTGACATTACCGCCTCGCTACCGGACAGTATATTATATAATAATTCATCGAAAATTAATTTTAAAACAGAGCAATGTTTACTTCCCGAGTTGAGTAATTATGTAATACGATTCTTATTTCCAGGAAATGACTGGTAAAAAATAAAGCTTCCTGATTAGTTTATCTGCTTAATATTAAACGTCAATTTATTTTGTCAGCTTTTAATTCATTTTGGATAAGAAATATCTCATGCTTTGCATTGATGCACAACTCCACCAACGGCCAAACTCAGATCTCTAGCTGGCTTTCCCAAAAATTGTGTAAAGATTGAATTCACTGGAGTTATTCATTTCGTGATGCAGAGATTGACAGTCGGCTTCGTAGATTTACAGTATATTCAGGTTTTAGTTTCATTTTCTTTTATATGGCATTGAAGAAGTATCTATGATGTGTCACTGACAACTACATATCTGTTATATTGTAATGATTAGAAAGATGTATCAGGGAACGTTTATGAATACATTAAAAAAAAAATATATTTACAGACACACCCACTTTTCATAACCAGACTCGCAGCTACTTGAGTCCTTGCGCCATAATACCGTCTTCCAAGGCTTTCTATGTGAAAGGTTGACTTATATTGAGGTTTTCCGTTGAATTGGAACACCCTTCTCAATTCTGAAGAGACCCATTCGTCCGGAAAGCGCTTGAATCTCCTAAAAACGATGTTGAGCTGATGGATATTCATGAATTTTTCCAACTGATTTTCAATGTACGTTGACCAGCTTCTCTCCCTCTCTCTCTCTCTCTCCTACACACACACACACACACACAGACACACACAAATAAAAAAGCTATTTTCAAGTTTCTTGTCAACGGGCTAAGAATAGGACACACTTCTGCACTTATTCAGAATGTATTTAGTTTAGTATAGAAAAAATTAGAATATGGTCTATTTATACATATTTCTCATCAGCATTATCAGCTGACATTTTATTTTCCCGTTGAAGAGAAACTGATAGGGCTGGCTACCTCAACAGTGTAATGGGAAGCTGTTGCTTAAGAAAAATATTGCTAGGTGCTCATTTTACCAAGTGGACGATCACGTTTAATTTACTGAAGTTCCTCGTAGTCCGGAATTCGATCCCCTGCTCTGCCAACGCGGAGTCAGAGAAATTTATTTCTGGTAATTAGAAATTTATTTCTCGATAAAATGTTGTTCGGATCCCACAATAAGCTAGGTAGGATTTTTTTTTTTCAGATAATAACAACATCAATAACAATAGAAATAAGTGGAATGAAATGTGACTGCTGAATAAGATACATTTAGTTTGTATAAATAGTGTAATAACGGAAAACGAACAATCAAAACGAGCAGTCATAAGAAATATTGAAAAGATATTCAACCTCTTTAAATAGCAGTTCTAATATCCGCGAATCCGTACTGTCAAACTCTGAAAAGCAGAAGCCTACGAATGTATGGTTTTGTGAAATCTAGAAAAAACTGGCAAAATATTATTTAAATTTAGTTGTGGCTTTGAGTTACAAGTTTGAGTTACATTTTTGGTAAGTAATCTCCATTCCCTGGGTACATCTCTAAAGCATCTCACCAAAGCCAGGGTGACAAGAAAATAATACTGATATTGTTTAACGTTTTTTATTCGCATTCTCACTATCATTCGCTGTATACATTTACCGACTTAACTCTTAAGTCTATCTTTGTCTGTAGACTTGATTATATTGCGAACACTGCTCCGGTATATACTAAGTCACTTCAAACAAATTTTGTATGGTAAATCGTTTTCAACATATAATTTTAGTATTGAATGAGTATTTATATCATTAATTTTCCATCGAGAAAAAAGTAATTATTCATACTGGACTATGTTTCATTCTACATAATTGTCTTTTGACTTTACCTCGAAAACTTAAAATTATTTAGTAAATAAATTCACCCCTTGTCATTTCTAACAGCTGAGACAGGTCCCCAGAACCACCAATAGCGTAGTAAACCTGAAATATGATGAATTAACTCTCCCCAATATGTCTCTCTTGAATGTGGTGATGAAAGGCTACTTGGATTTTTACCGGAATCCATCCGTCTCCAGGACGAGTCTTTTTCCGCGTCGGATTTATGAGACTATTCCGATGCAATGAAGACTGATCTCCTCTCAGTTGGAACTTCAATAAGTTGGAGATGATTTGTCCGGTTTTTATGGCGATATCGTCGGAGAGTTTCGACGGAAAACGACTCCAGTATCTAAAACTTGAGAGAAACAGAGAGGGGAGTTTTCGTCCGGTGTGTCACCGGCATTCCCAGCGAGCTGATGAATCGTTTTGCCTAGGAGGTATTCCGCTTATTTGTCCTACCGTAATACCACACACGCACACACACATACATATGTATATATATGTGTGTGTGTATATAATATATATATATATATATATATATATATATATATATATATATATATATATATATATATACACACAGTGGTACCTCGAGATACGATATTAATCTTCCGAGGCGGCCTTCGTATCATGAGTTTTTCATATCTTGAATCGCATTTTATAAGTAAAATGGCTAATCTGTTCCAAGCCCTCCAAAAACACCCCAGTAAATTTCATAATAATGCTAAATTGACCTATATACAATGAAATAATACAACAATTTGGACCATTCAATACCTAACTTAATACGTACTGCTAATTATGTACTACATAGTACCTGTAAATAAAGTCTATTAGTGTACATGGTATACAAGAAATACTGTACGTTCATATGTACGTATGTAGTAAAATGTGAGGCTATCTCCGAAAGTGGTGACAGAGGAGGACAAATGGCAGATACATACACTTAACTTTACGAAACACATAAAAAAAGGTCTGGAAAACATAAACTAAACTTTACGAAACACATTAACAAAACTGTAATACTTAACTTTACAAAAACTTAAAATTAAAGTTTTTTTTTTTTTTTTTTTTTTTTTTTTTTTACAAAATTTCAACTTCTTCACCACTTTCAACTTTCTGTTTTTTTTGTAGTATTACTTGGTTCTTCCTTTTTGCTTACTCCTGCTAGTACTAAAGGCCTCTTTAAAATAACTATCCAAGGAAGATTGCTTCTGCCTGCTTTTGACAATGTTCCTGAAACGACTCAGGCAAACTTCATTGAACTGTGCAAGCATCCGACCTGTGTAAGCCTTTTTGGGGTGTCTCTTTTCTATGAATGATTGCACCTTATGAAAACCAGCTAGAGCATCCTTAATTTCTGCCATTGTCATAGAGTCGTCATCCTCCTCCTCCTCGCCGCTGCTAGAGAACTCCTCTTGAACGACGTTTTGTTGCATGGCCTCCAACTCCTTCAGGTCATCCGTCGTAAGCTCCTCTTGGTGCTCCTCGAGAAGGCCATTGATGTCATCCTCGTCGAAGACCACCCCCATGGACTTGCCGAGTGCAACGATCTCGTCAAGATCTGGTTGCAAAACAGTTTCAGGATCGTCAACTGTTCCTGAATCTGCAGCACCAGCTTTGCCCACATCGAATCCCTTGAAGTCTCGGGCGGATACGGCATCAGGCCAGAGTTTCCTCCACGAGGAATTCAAGGTTCGCCTCGAAACCTCCTGCCAAGCTTGGTCGATGAGTCGGATGCATATTACGATATCGAAATGCTCCTTCCAAAATTCATGCAAGGTGAGGTTTGTGGTATCGGTGATGTCAACATCTCTTGAAAAGATGTTTCGTATACAGCTGCTTAAAGTTCGATATCACTTGTTGGTCCATGGGCTGGCTAAACGAATACTCCGGTAGGATATCTTCCTCGAGGCAAAGGAGGGTGAGCAGGGGCATTGTCCAACACCAGCAGACATTTCAGAGGGAGGCGCTTCTCTTCCAAGAATTTCTTCACTGTCGGGCCGAAACACAGATATACCCACTCGGTGAACAAAAGACTCGTTACCCAGGCTTTCGCATTAGCCCTCCACATCACTGGAAGCTTCTCCTTAAGCACTTTGTGAGCCTTGAAGGTTCGAGGAGTCTCCAAATGATTGACAAGTAGGGGCTTCACCTTGCAATCCCCACTGGCGTTCGAACAAAGTGCAAGTGTAAGCCTGTCTTTCATAGGCTTATGCCCGGGTAGCTTCTTCTCTTCCTGCGTGATGTATGTCCGACGAGGCATTTTTTTCCAAAAAAGGCCAGTCTCATCACAGTTGAAGACTTGCTGAGAACTGTAGCTTTCGTTGAGAGTCATCTCGTCGAACGTCTTGATAAAGGCTTCGGCCGCTTGTGTGTCTGAGCTGGCCGCCTCCCCATGCAGCACCACCGAATGGATGCCAGTCCGCTTACGGAATTTTTCGAACCACCCATGAGAAGCCTTGAACTCTGGGGTTGGCGTTGATGTCCCTTCTCCTCCGTCGTCTTCGGCCTGGGCAATCAAATGGCTGAAAATAGTGCTGGCCTTGTGGCAGATTGCCGTCTGTGTTATTGTATCGCCAGCGATTCCTTTGTCTTTTATCCAGACAAGAAGAAGCCTTTCCATTTCATTGTGCACGTGGCTCCTCTTGCTGGACAAAATAGTCACGTCCTTGGAAGGTGTAGCTGCTTTGATGATATCATTCTGTTTCGGTTGGTGCCTATTGTCGATGGATTTCGGCCGTGTTCCTTGGCGATCACACTCAATCGCATACCAGCTTCATACTTTTTAATTATCTCCATCTTTGTCTCCAAAGAAAGCATCCTCTTCCTTCCGAGAATTTCAACTTTCTTGGGACCCATGACTACGTATATACGTACTGTACATAATTATGTTATGTACTACGTATATGTATATAGTAAAGTTCTTACACAACATGATAAAGAATACTACAACGAAATCACTAACGAATTTACGTTAATAAATGAAATCGTATAGAACAAACGAATACTGCGTGCGTACGATACTGATGATGCTGTGAAGTGGCTGAAAGATGCATCATGGGAGAGATGCTGACCAATAGGAGAGAAGGATCTCATGGCATTGCCTAGCATCAGGAACCAATGGGAGAGCGGGAGGATGGTGGCGAGTCTACTCAGTTGGCGGCGCGAGAGTTTTAAAATTGTTATCGGTGGTCCGGGTGAATCTCGGACTTTACAGCAGCAACCTTTCGTAGCTTGAACAATTTTTGTATGTAGAGCCGCAAAAATCTTCGTATTTGCTTTCGTATCTCGAGTTTTTCGTAAGTTGAGCCTTTCGTATCTTGAGGTACCACTGTATATATATATATATATAATATATATATATATATATATATATATATATATATATATATATATATATATATATATATGGGATGGGGACGGGGAGGGTAGGGAAGGAGGGGGTGGGACACGCGCACGTGTGCGCGCACACACCCACACCACGCACAGAAAGGCAGCCAAGGGAATTAATATAATAGATTTTGCAATTGCATTATTTCTGTTTACATTTTCCTTGTGTAGAATCTTTGCATTTTGATTATAGATCGCTTCATGAAAGAGAACCACAAAGTACTAAACGCTGTTGGAATGTGACATTTTTAACTCTGATCTCCCCCGTTTTGGATATTGCTTCCCTGTTCGGCTTCAACAGCTGATCACATCTTAAATTGCTCCTTATCCAATTTCTTGTAATTGATCTTGGGCAACGGCGTTCAATCGGCTAATTGTGCTCGATGTATAGAAAAATATGGAGCGTAGAGTTCAGTATTAAAAAAAAGATAAAGTAACAGATTTATAAATAAGCATATATGTAAATCAGTTATTAAAGAACAAAGGTGAGTTGTTTTAGGGCACTAATGCATTGCATCTTTGCTTGAACGCTTGAGGTTGTAATTGCATTAACAAACAACGTGACCGTTCCACAGTCCCATTAGTACCCTAAAACAAAAACTATTCTGTTCATCACGTAATAATAAATATGTAGTTAGTTTTAACAGTCTTAACTTTTCATCTGTGACGTTCGATGCCAAACATTTTTCTACACCTTTTGTGCTGAATGTGACGCAATCGTGGAAGGATCTTTCTAATCCTGCATTAAATCGTTGGGATTTCAGAGGTTCTTCAGGAGAGCAGATGCTTTTTTGTAGGGCATGCTGACATGAGTTTCACTTTTACAGCTTATTATCTTTTTTGCTTTACTTGTTTTTTTTTATTGTTATTCTTGTTTCAGTTTCTTTTTCTGTATGGGATTGCTTTTCCTAGTGGGTACTTTGGACTTGCAGATTCATAGCGTGCTGCTAGGGTTATAGCCATTCTAATAATAATAATAATAATAATAATAATAATAATAATAATAATAATAATACTACTTCAACAAATAAAAGAGCATAACAAATAGTAAGGCAAGGAATTTATCCTGAAAGGAGTCCAAGGAAGAATGTTCTATAAAGGACAAGGTCATGAAGTCTTGCGGCCCAGCATTGCATGGTGGCAAGAAATAAATTCTGAATAATTGCAAATGACCAGTTTTGAAGCGCCAAAGTTTCCGTGATTAATTTTAATAATCTGGTCCAGTTTTCATTTTAGAATTCCAGCGAGTGAGGGGAGAGGGTCAAAACAAAACGATAACCACGTATCTCGAAAGAGCAGACTAGGAAAATTATACTAGGCTCAAAAATCTGAATGAGAGCCAACTCCGGGCAAATGGAGAATGGAAAACTGCTAACTGCTCTATGTTATTACGGTAACCCGTCCGGATTAGGGCAATTTGTAGCAGTTGGGGATTCGGAACGCAGCTCAGAATTTATGTCAGCATAGTAATAACCAATGTCTTTAAAAAATATGTAAGTTATATATAACGTACATAATTAACCACCCCCTAAGTAACAAATCATTTCAAATATGAATAATACCCTCAAATCCCTCCCCACCAACATTCCCCTTTCTCTTAGAGCTATAAAATGGGATGCTGGATATACAAACACATACATATACACGCAAATACATTGTAAATAACACATTTACTTACCTTTGTAATATGTTATACATTAAAAGGTCCTTCTGTAAATTCACTTATACGAAATTTTGAATATTTTACCGTTCACTTCGTTATACGGAACTGAACGACACAAAAAATGCTCGACTTCCTGTTCGCCATCTTTTGTTTACTGCCTTATCTGTGATAAACAGCAATGTGTCTCTTCTAGCTGGGCTATGGTAGTAACTTCGTTTGTTACAGTTCCGACATAAACAATGCACCAATAATAGCTTCGGCTTAGGAAACATCAAATTACGGTTTAATTAAAAAATCAATCACATACAATAGGTAGCAATACATGGCTTGTATTTATTGACATTTATATATATATATGATATATAGTGATATATATATATATATATATATATAATATAGATATATATATGTATATAGAACATATATAAATATATATATAGTCATATGATATAGATATATATATATAATGTATACTAGATATATATATATATTATAGATATATATATTATATATATATATATATATAATATATATATATATATATATATATATATATATATATATATATATATATATATATATATATATATATATATATATATATATATATATATATAGGTGTGTGTGTGTGTGAATTTTGATAATCTAAAATATAATAATGATTTTAACATAACTAAGGCAAGACAGTTATATTTTGTTCATTGGCAAACAATTTACAAGTAAATTCCATATAATCATTTAATTCAAAACAAAGCTAAACTTATTCCAGTA
>NC_087203.1:20366044-20383544 GCF_015104395.2 Macrobrachium nipponense
ACCACACCATATGGATTACAGGCAAGTTCGCTCCTTTATTCTGCTATGACTTGAGCGCCCTTTATCCCTGGAGCTTGTTGCAACGCTGCTGCTTCATCTTGCTGTAGCCTTGGGCCAGTATTAGCCTGGGGGACCTCTCCGTGAGCAGGTATAGAGCCTTTGATTTTTGTGACGTCTGGAGGGACGTGTATTTGCGACGTCTGAGAGACGAGGATCTTTCTGAAGAAGGTCGGGCTTTACTCTGCCGCTATTTGGAAGATAGCGGGACATACCTTCCCGTTCCTTCGATATCCACGACGTCGTTTCTGGATCAATTACAGTTCTTATAAGAATTTGTGGGGATTTAAACTCTTAGTGGCCACTTTAAATTAGTTAGGTTAATTTAGTTTGTTAATTGCTAGGCTTCTTTCTGGCCGTTATTTTCTCTTTTCTTTCGGGACCCCCTTATTTTGGATGAATGTCTGGTTTGATTCTGTAAGTAATAGTGTGGGTGTTTTATTTCAATAGTGTACATATTGTGTGATTGCTTTTCATTTAATTTTGTATTTATAGAGGTTCCGTTAATCATTTCTATCTATGCTGTGTTTGTAAATATATTATATTATTTTTACTTGTGGTATTAGTTTCCCTCATTGTTAATATTTGCACACTGTCTGTTATTTCACTTATCGTGACTTTAACTTTGGAGACACCAGTTATGATTGATAGTTTTTCATGGAGTCTGAAAGTAGCCCTTTGAGGAGGGTCCTGACATATTTGGCGACCTTATTGCCAGGATTTCGGTCCTGTTTTGGGTGTTCTCAGTGTGCAGTATTAACCGTGAGGGTGCTAGGCATAGATCTAACACCTCTTTGGATTGCTTATATTTTGTATTTGGAAGTTTTCGGTCAGAATGGAGACTGCTGCAATTTTGGTTATGTAATTGGTGGTGAGGGCTGGCAAGAGAGGTTGGCGAGTTTAAATAAGGATGAATTGAACACTGTTGCTAACTATTTGGAGATTGAATTTGACCCCTCTATGAAAAAGGGATTATTATTGTTAACAATTTATGAAGGGATTAAGTCAGTAAAGTCTGATGGTGATAAGGAGGTGAAGTCTGCGGTAACTGTAAGTTGGTGGAGAGACAAATTCAATTGCAGACATTGGAATTTGAAATTGAAAATTTAGGGCAGGTGAGAGAGAGAAAGAAAGAGAGTTTGAAAGAGAAAAATGGTTGGCTAACCCGTCTTCTCCCTCCCAGTCTTCCCCTGGTGTCGCTGTTGGTCCTGTTATCAATTTGGTACAGGCTTTGAAGTTCGTTCCCACGTTCCAAGAGTCGAACGTAGCAGAGTTCTTTGTCTCTTTGAAAGGATGGCTGCTAGGTTGCAGTGGCCAGAGGAACACTAGGACCACTTTGGTACAAAGTAAATTTATTGGTAAAGCTCAGAAGGTTTATGTACCCTTGATGAAAACTTGGCCTCAGATTATGAAAACGTCAAGGCAATTATATTGAAGGCGTATGAGTTAGTTCCCGAGGCCTATAGACAACGGTTTCGCAATTTGAGGAAAAACTCTGATCAGACTTTTGTGGAATTTGCCAGGGCGAAGCAACAGTTCGCTGAGGACTGGCTTAAGTCAAAAGAGGTGGATACCTTTGACAAATTAAAGGAGTTAATGTTGATTGAGGAATTCAAGCATTGCGTCCCAGACAAGTTAAAAACACACATTTAGAGGAGTTAAAAATGGATAAACTGCAGGAGTGGCTGTAACCAGCGATGAGTATGTATTATCGCATAAAGTAGAATTTCAGAACACCATGTCTGAGGAAGGTCGGACTGGAATAAGGCCAGTCGTGATAATTATAGAGAGAATACCAGTAGGAATAATTATGGTAGTAAGAGTAGTCCCATGCGACAAAGTAATTCTGTTTCTTTCAGGAATAATGATAATACTAGACTACTTTCAGGAATAATGACAACGTTTCTTTCAGGAATAATAATACCTCTTTCAGGAATAAAGTTAATAATTCTGGGACGAATGTTGTCTGTTTTCTTTTGTAAAAAAGAGGTCATGTAAAAAGCAGGTGTTATGCTTTTAAGAAAATGCAACAGTCCAGGCAAAATCCAGTGATGGGTGTCGGGGAATGAAGAGGCTGTGTCTGCTAGGGCCAGGACAGGAGATAAATGACTACCCAGCAGTTTCGCTAAGTTCGTCTCTCAGGGTTGTGTATCAGCCGTAGGTCATACTTAGAAAGGGGAGTGCGAATTTTGCGAGATACCGGTGCTGCGCAATCTTTGATTTTGAAAGAAGCATTGCCGGTTGACTTTGAACCTGTTGGGGAGGAATTTGTGATCTTGTCTGGTTTTCCGGATTCAATTAAAATCATATCCTATCAGCGTTTTCAGTTGGATTGCCCGTCGTTTTCTGGGGCTATTAAATTGGCAATTGTAGAAAAAATTTCCTGTGAAGAATATAGACGTTGTTTTGGGCAATGATGTTGTCTATAAGAATACGACTTGTCCAATTTTGATGATAAACCCTGAAATGTCTGTAGTTACTCGTTCTCTAAGTAGGGTTGTTGAACGCTGCAGAGTCAACAACCGATTTAGATATTAGTACCTAGAACGTAGTGATAGTAATAGTGTAGTAATAAGGGATGGTTTAATTAAGCCTGATTGGACAAGAGAAGAGCTTATTAAAGCTCAGAAGCAAGAGTTCCTCAGTTTGCCCAAGGAAATTCTGGCCCTCTGATTGACTTAACAGTGCCTCACTAAAACCGAATCAATTAACGAACGAAATCCGTACAGGTGTAGTAGGCCTAAAGAGGCAGGTAATGACGATTGTGAAATAATTCGCCAATTAATGGTTCCTTTCAGTTTCAGGTTGGGATTAATGTCGGTGGCACATGAAAATATCCTTTGTCAGGTCATTTTGCATTCGAAAGACTACGTTGAAACTTCTGTCCGACTTCTGGTGGCCAGGTTTGAAATCGGATGTAAAGAAGTTTGTCAACGGTTGCGATATTTGTCAAAAGGTAGGAAAACCGAATCAGTTGGTTCCAAAGGCGCCGTTGATCCCTATTCCTTTGGTGTCAGACCTTTCAAGGAAGTAATTATTGATGTGGTTGGTCCCTTACCTAGATCTAGGAGTGGGAATGAATACATTTTTTACTATCATGGATAGAATGTCCCGTTTCCCGAGGCTATTCCCCTCCGTACAATCAAGTGTAAAGATTGTGGATGTCTTAATGAAATTTCTTTACCAAGTTTGGGTTACCTAAAGTAATTCAAAGTGACAATGGTTCTAATTTTACCAGTAGATATTTCAGGAGTAAGATGGCAGAATTAGGAATTAAGCATGTAACTTCGTCCCCATACCATCCGGAGACTCAAGGCGTTTTGGAGAGGTTCCACCACTTTGAAATCGATGCTGCGGAAATATTGTCTGGCTCATGGATCCGAGTGGGATAAGGAACTTCCCTACTTACTGTTTGCTTTTCGTTCATCTCCAGGTCAGTCATTGGGTCTGTCTCCTTTCAACTTAGTGTTTGGGCATAATGTCCGTGGTCCTTGCAGGTCATAAGAGAAGTGTAAGGGAAGGTGACAGTACCGAGGTTAATTTATTGGATTACGTCTCTGGCCTTGGGGATAAATTGTCGAAAGCTTGGGAGTTTGCCAAGAAAAATTTGGTGAGTAGTCAGAATAAAATGAAATATTATTTGATCAAAAATCCAAACCACGCGTTTCGCTGTAGGTGAAAAGGTTTTGGTATTGTTACCTTTGCCAGGAAATTCCTTAAGGGGGGCTTCATTTTCAGGTCCCTCGGCGAGTAATTAAAAAAATTAAATGAAGTAAAATTATTTGGTGGAGACTCCGAACGCAGGAAACCTATCAACTCTGCCACATAAATATGCTGAAGAAATTCATAGATAAGGAAAATGCGATTCCTGTGACCATTGTCGGGAAGGGTGATGATAATGATAATGTTTCCTTTTCAGATTATGGTCTTGATAAAGGTAATTCTTTTGACAAAGAGTGTTGGCCTTCTGATAATCAAAACTCTTTGAAAAATTTTGATGATTTAGTAAACCATTTGGATGGGGACAGGCGGAATGTATGAAAATGGTTAATGTATGAATATAATGACTTATTTTCTGATGTCCCTGGTCGTACGTCTATTTTAGAGCATGATATAGACGTAGGTGATGCTTGCCCAGTCAAACAGTCTCCGTATCGTTTAAATCCTGTAAAAGGTGAGGTGGTGGCCAAGGAAGTAGAGTATATGTTAAGACACGGTCTTATAGAGCCGAGTAATAGTCCTTGGTCCTCACCGGTGGTTGTTGGTAAAGAAAACCGATGGTAGTTATAGGATGTGTGTGGACTATCGGAAATTAAACGAGGTACACCCGTTCCGATAGTTTTCCTTTGCCTCGTGTGGAGGACTGTATTGATCGTTTAGGTCAAGCAAAATATATTAGTAAGTTTGACCTCCTCAAAGGTTACTGGCAGGTACCCCTGTCTAAACGGGCCAGGGCCTTGTCCGCTTTTGTCACCCCCCAGGGTTTGTTCCAGTGTCGTGTAATGCCTTTTGGGTTAAAGAATGCTGCCGCCACTTTCCAAAGGTTAATGAATTCTTTAGTTTATGGGCTGGAAGGTTGCGTGGTTTATATTGATGACATTGTGATTTATTCTGATGATTGGGACACTCATCTCAAACGTATTAAGGCTCTATTTAAGGTTTTAAGAAGAGCTGGTTTAGTGGTAAATTTAAGTAAATGTGATTTTGCTAGGGCGGAAGTGGTATACTTGGGACATACTGTTGGTAATGGGAAAGTGGCCCCTAAGAGGGCTAATGTAGAGGTAGTAGAGAGTATGCCAGTGCCATCTTGTCGTAGGGATGTCCGGA
This sequence comes from Macrobrachium nipponense, assembly GCF_015104395.2. Lineage (NCBI taxonomy): Eukaryota > Metazoa > Arthropoda > Malacostraca > Decapoda > Palaemonidae > Macrobrachium > Macrobrachium nipponense. The sequence goes on from NC_087203.1 coordinate 20,370,929, forward strand.
GATTCCTCGGCTTAGTGGGATACTATAGGCGTTTCGTTAAAAACTTTTCAGATATTGCAGATCCTCTTACTAACTTTAAGAAACAGGTTTCATTTGTATGGGATGACAAGACTCATAATGCTTTTGAGTCACCTCAAAAAGGTGTTATTAAGCTTTCCAGTGTTGAGAGCCCCCAATTTCAACATTTTTTCTCTTGCTACGGATGCAAGTGATGTTGGAGTTGGGGCTGTGTTACTACAGCAGGATGAGCAGGGATATCTCATCCGGTAGCTTATTTCTCAAAAAAAGTTAACGCCTCCCAGAGGAAATATTCCACTGTAGAGAAAGAAACTTTGGCCTTGGTTATGTCAATTAATCATTTTAATGTATACCTTACCTCCACAGATTCTCCTATATAGTCTTTAACGGATCATAACCCTTTAACCTTCCTTAATCGGTTTAAGAATAAAAACCAAAGGTTGGCTCGTTGGAGTATATTATTGCGGAATGGAGGGGCCATGCAATTTAAACATATTCCTGGCAAAGATAATGTTTTGGCAGACGCTCTTTCTCGGATGGGGGTTTGAAACCTTCAGTGGCTGGCTTCGCAGATTTGATCTATTTTTTTTTCTAATCTGAATGTTTTGGGGTCGTGAGGGAGAAGATGGTCGTAGCGGTTTTTTTGTATTGGATTGATTCATGGTATCATAGGATATTGTTTTGATGATGTCTAGTTTTGGTATAAGAGTTGACACTGTTAAGGGTAACGATAAGGTTAATAATAAGGTTTACTGTAAATGGTTATAATTAGGTTTAGTGTAATATTATGTTAAGTTCATGGTGGTGGTGAACTATGTGTTATTTTTAAGGTGTTTTGCTGAGGTTTGAGTCCTCATTACACGTGTCAGAGCAGTGTTGTTGAAATGTCATGTTATTGCTGAAATGTAATGTTAATATAAGGTTTTGGGTATACCCTCAGCTGTGTAAAACCGTTTTTAGGATCATGCTTCATAATTTGCAAGTGGTTTATCTTGTGGTTACGAGCCCAGTGTAGAAATGTATTCACTGTTAATGTGATTGGTGCCTGAGATAGCAAGAGACTATCGTAGTCAAAGTGATTAGAACCAGGACAAATATATGGTTATATCCTATAAACTCTGCTTTAGAGAAACGGTCTGAGTGCTGAAAAGTGAGGAGTTAAATGGTGCTCTGTAATTTTTCTTTGTGTAAAAATGTGTTTACTATTTTTCATATCGTGTCTAAATTAATTTTGTAAGTAGACTATTTTTGCCATACATCTTTTGTTATGTTAAATCTTGTAAACTGTTACATTTTTCAGGTGTTTCATAGAACCTTAAGATTTTTGTCAATTTGTTTAAAAAAAAAAAATTTTTTTTTTTGTATGTGTGGGAGGTGTTAGAACTTTGCCATTTCCTTTGTTTGTGTTTTTATTCATTATCTTTTAGTTTCCCCTATTTTGCTATTTATTATAGTATACCCCATCAGGGTTTTGAGTTTTCTTCCTCCACATTTTTAGTTACCATTCCTGTTTTGATCCTTGGCCTGTTTATTCCAGAGTCCTGTTTTCGGTCTCCTTGGAGCATTCCGAGGTGACTTTGGAAGTCCCTGTGCCCAGGTATGGCAGTCTGTTTCTGGCCTTCGTGTTGATACCACACCATATGGATTACAGCAAGTTCGCTCCTTTATTCTGCTACGACTTGAGCGCCCTTTATCCCTGGAGCTTGTTGCAAACGCTGCTGCTTCATCTTGCTGTAGCCTTGGGCCAGTATTAGCCTGGGGGACCTCTCGTGAGCAGGTATAGAGCCTTGATTTTTGTGACGTCTGGAGGGACGTGTATTTGCGACGTCTGAGAGACGAGGATCGTCCTGAAGAAGGTCGGGCTTTACTCTTGCCGCTATTGGAAGATAGCGGGACATACCTTCCCGTTCCTTCGATATCCACGACGTCGTTTCTGGATCAATTACAGTTCTTATAAGAATTTGTGGGGATTTAAAACTCTTAGTGGCCACTTTAAATTAGTTAGGTTAATTTAGTTTGTTAATTGCTAGGCTTCTTTCTGGCCGTTATTTTCTCTTTTCTTTCGGACCCCCTTATTTTGGAGAATGTCTGGTTGATTCTGTAAGTAATAGTGTGGGTGTTTTATTCAATAGTGTACATATTGTGTATTGCTTTTCATTTAATTTTGTATTTATAGAGGTTCCGTTAATCATTTCTATCTATGCTGTGTTTGTAAATATATTATATTATTTTTACTTGTGGTATTAGTTTCCCTCATTGTTAATATTTGCACACTGTCTGTTATTTCACTTATCGTGACTTTAACTTTGGAGAACACCAGTTTATGATTGATAGTTTTTTCTGGAGTCTGAAAGTAGCCCTTTGAGGAGGGTCCTGACATGTTCCATTTTCCATGTGTTCACCATCTGGGCCCACACGTGTTCAATCACATTCATATCTGCTCCTTTACTCGGCCATTCAAGAAGAAGCAGGTTATCCTGTCTGGCAAACCACTCTTGAACAACGTGAGCAGTGTGAACAGGATGGGCCCTGGTGGGAAGGGAAAATTCCTTTCTCGTAACGAAGGCAAGAAGGAGGTTTGCAGCAGCTCAACATACTTAGCTGCTGTAAATCGTCCCTCGATACGGAACACATCACCCATACCATGCACACACACCCAGCCCCATATGTTGCAGGTGACATGGCCGGATCGAACCACCTCAACGATGTTACGGGGTTCATATCTGAATGAGAGAAAAAAAATGGGGGTGTATAATATATATATATATATATATATATATATATATATATATATATATATATATATATATATATATATATATATATATATATATATATATATATATATATATATATATACACACCTTTGGAGAATTTAAATTCTCAGTGATGAACAACACTGAAAGAATTCTATTGTGTAATTATTTATTCAGTATATTATATTTGAGGAAAAAGAGCAAATGATGCCACTGTCCCTTACCTAATATTTATCTCAGAAATAGCACTCTTATTTATGTTTACTACCTTTATATATTTTGATAGTCAATTTCCGTGGAACAAAATCTGAATATTAATAATTAATATAAAGAAGAATGCAATCGATAATTGATGCAAGTAATGATTTTGCTTATCATACTGAGTTCTATTTGTTCGCCAACAATGCAGCTTCCCATGCGATGTGGACGAGAAGCACTTCTCGTCAGTAAAGATGACCCTGCCCCAAAAGTCCAAACCCTTATCAGCATGACGTTGGGCAAAATCAAACCTTCCCGCCTTATGTCGCTTCGTCAAGAGCTCCTTCGTCACTGGAGTTCTGTGATGAATCCCAGCAGCGTGGAGTCTACGTCGTACTGTCATCGATGACACTTCTAATCCAAGGTTCTTCATGAATGGCCATATGCTTGTATTACGAAGGTGAAGAATAGATGGCCGCCTAGGAACATAACTGTCGGCATGGTAGCAGAAATCCGTTTGTCACGCAACTTTTCAACATTTTTTTTTAGCAAAGAGAGAGCCGCCAATTGCCTACAGATTGGTTTGAATAGGTAAATGTTTATAGATGCTCTATGTGTTACAAATAAAAATTGAGCATTTTTACCGGATATTCATTAGAGTTAAAGCCTTGATTATACAGAAAAATTATAACAAAATCTCGTACTGATACCAGTCTTCATTACAGTGTTATTGACCAAAAACGTGACTGCACTGTCTGTGAAACCCACAGTAAGAGAGTTTTACCAATTACAAATGAACATTACCTTTTATTCAGGCTTGGAGTAATTGTCATTTATCTGAAATGTTTTTAATTACACGTTTTGAAGTTAACTGTAATTGCGGTTGTTTTTTTATTTATACCTAACGGTAATTATAATTGTAACTGAAAAGTTCAAATAACAAAGTACTTTATTTGGAATTGTTATCCTAGAGCAGCCCTCTTACTTTTCGAGAACTCATCTTAACCAAATGCAATGGAGAGATGTTTTGAGTCGCTACCCAATTTATTTATTATATTATTAAGGGAGATTCTTAACAAGCCAGCTACCAATTCTAAAAAAAAAAAAATTCCATTTATTTCCTTTTTTTGTGCAAAAGGTTTTGTGCGAATTTTTTCCAATATTTGAGTTTTGTATTTCAGTATTATTGAAGTTGTAATTGTAATTCGATAACAGGTCAAGTAATTATGATTCTAATTGTAATAGACATAAAGCAAACGTAATTACCCATAACCAGCTTATATTACATAAGATATGCGACAGTAGCTACTTTATACGAAATGGATTAGCATAAAAATAATGGGAACAAAAATAGAAAAAAATTATGCATACACGGGAGAGAACTAATTAGAAATTCAGCGATTTTTGCACTGCATTCGGCTTCTCTCTTCACCCTGTGAATTGTTCATCTTTAACAAAATCGACTTTATCTTTCTCGGGATCTATGGGGTTCATGTCTGCACCCTTATTTGGCCAGTCAACCAAATCAAATCCTCTCGACCTTGAAACCATTCCTGGACTATTCTGGCCATATGGATGGGGCAGCCTTCATGAATGAAAATGACAGGACTAGGTGGAAAGGGATAATTCCGCTGGTGAAGTGAAGGGAGGAAGAAATCCTGAAGAATTTTAACGTATTTTTCACTGGTGAAACCCTTCAGTCTTGGTGATATCACATATACCATTTAAGGAAATCCAGGCCCACACGTTTACGGTTACAAGCCACTCCTAGCCACTTCGTTAATGTTTCCTCGGTGGTATCTGAAGAAAAACAATCTGAATTTTTTACAATTTATGCGTTGCTTTCCGCCCCCGTAACAAGGAAAATAATGATATATCTTTTGGGGAAGTGTATGCTAAGTAACAACCCCTGCATTAAAATATGTTTATTCTTTATGAGGATTAATACTTATTACAAGTTTGCCTCCTCCAACCTCTTATACATTAAAACAGCTCGAAAGCTGATTAGTGGAATTCACGTTAAGAGAGGAACAGCACCACCTTTAGTAAACAGTGTTTCAAACAGACAATTAACAATTTATCATTATGAAGACATACAGAATTTTAGAATTTTAAACGTTATCAATGACAGTAATGACCTGAGATGTTGCAATGCCAGTAACAGCCAATCAATCAATCATTCCCAGTAATCGTGTGATTTAATATATCACTTTGTTTCGGTGATAACGATATCACTGCTACAACACACCTACTACACGCTAACAAGTTTGTCACCCAATCATGGCTAGACTGAGGTGTTGTATAAATTTTGATAGGTTATCTGTCCTCTGCTAGTAGTATTCGTTATAGTCTCCAAATGAACAGCAACATATAGTTCTCCGGGCTCAGATCGTCGCTCTACGAGAAAGTGGGCTTTCAATACGTGCTGTTGCACAGCGTCTTGACGTCTCCCCTACAACAGTAAATAAATGGAAAAGGAGGCACGCTTAGACTGGGAAATTGACTGACTTTGGATAGCATTTATTTATTTGGATCACCTGAAGAAAAGCGACCCCAACACACGCTGGGGTCGCTATTCTTCAGGTGGAAAATATTGGGGTCGTTTTTCTTAAGGTGAAGAATTAACAAGGGTTACAGTAAGGCCGTGGCAGAACGGCGCTTCGCGCCTTATCCGCATATTTAAAGATTCTTGGCAAGCTCGGTATGTTCTGGCAAGAGGTAATGTTGCGCTGCGCACGCTAGCCACAGGGGTTACAGTAGGTTTGATTATTTTTGTACTAAAATTGCAAGACAATACGCTCGTAATTAACTATTGATTGTTTGTCTAAATTTGTGTTTTTAACGAATGTTTAATAAAGCAGTTTTTAATGAATATATATCTATATTTTTTCTCCTTTTTTCTATAATATTATGAGCTAAAGTGGGTCACCTGAAGATTGGAGACACCAACAAGCAGGAGTCGTTTATCTTCAGGTGGAAAATATTGGGGTCACTTTTCTTCAGGAGGAAAATATTGGGGTCGATTTTCTTCAGGAGAGGTATTAGGGGTCACTAATCTTCAGATGATCCATTTATTTCATTTATTTATTATTTTTTTAAACTATAAAACTTATAAACCCGTGAAATTATGACACCTAAATTACAGTTGCCTTGGTCCTGTTGAACTCTTTATTAGTGATTCTTTCTTTATACTAACCGGAATACCAACTAGCGTTCCCATAAGTAAACAGGCTATAATTAATCTTGATTATCTAGGTATCTGCATGTTAATTACGTATTTCAGTTCGAAGACCTCCACCACGAATGACCACCCGTTAGGATAACGACGACATTCGACGAGCAGCATAAGAAGATCCTTTTACCAATACTATTGCTATTTGTGGACGTCTGCCATTAAATGTTTCGGCTATGACGGTGCGAAGACGTCTGCATGAGGCAGGAATACCTCAGGAATAGAATTCCTGCCAAGAAGGAATTTCTCGCCGAACGGCATCGTGCTGATAGGCTTGCCTTTGTTCAACAGTTTGTTGGGGAGGTTATGGAATTTTGGTCTCGAGTCGTATGCAGTGACGAAAGGTCTTTTACTAGCAGAAGTCACGGCAGAATACATAACTGAAGACCGAGTAATATAAGGTGAGTTTCTATCATCATTAATAACAGTCAGACTATAATAATTATAAGCAAGGGTAATATTATAATCAAAAGATAATAATTTTGTCAATAACCATGTATTTTCCGCTGATTGAATTATATTGCCACGAGAAGTGTGAAAATAAAAATTCTTCATTGAAAACCCACCATTAGTTCTACCATGGTCAGCTTTCAGGCATTAAGCAAATGCATTATTAATGTTATGAATAATCACGTAGGCAAACTTATAATATAGAGTACAGCCTGTTTACTGAATTAAAGAATATCATATAATAACGGACCGTTGCAGATCAAACTTAATGCTATTATAAGTATTAATCCTTGCAGATGAATAAACATAATTAACTTATTGCAAGAGTTGTTACTTAGCATTTCATTTCCCCAAACGATATAGCATTATTTTCCCTATTACGAAAAGCAAAGCGTAAATTGTTAAAAATTAGATTTTTTCCCTTCAGATACTACAGAAGAAACATTTACGAGGTGAACCAGGAATGGGCATGTCACAGTAAACGTGTGGGGCTGGATCTTCTTACATTATATGGATGATATCACCAGGAATGAGTGGAGGTTCACTGGTGAAAAATACATTGAAATTCTTCAGGATTTCTAACCTCTTCCACTTCAACAGCGGAATTATTCCTCCCCACCTGCTCCTGTCATTTTCATTCACGACCGCTGCCCCATCCATAAGGCCAGAATAGTCCAGGAATGGTTTCAAGGTCGAGAGGATCTGCAATTGCTTGACTGGCCAAGTAAGGATACAGACATGAACCTCACTGAGAATATTTAGGCTAATTTGGTAAAATGTTGGGAGCCTGAGAGGGAGACGAGACCAGATCAACTAATGGACGACTGGGAACACAATGGAAGCTCGTCCACAACCGACCACACATCGTTAGAAACCATGCATCTTCTATGTCTAACAGATTGCAAGAGGTGATCTAGAAGGAAGGTGGCTGGACTTCTCACTAATATTAAAAATAAATGTAAAAATTTATGCGTGCATTTGGATTACCCCATGGCTTCCGCTGAACTTCCATGTCGTATGATGTAAAAAAAAAAAAAGAAAAAAAAAATCGTAAACAGACCTATGCATATCGTTTAGCTCCAGGTCATGATTATTATATTTTATTTATTAGAAAGGTGAATTTGATATTTTAAAGCAGTTCAAAATCTAAAGGAAATTTCGCTATCCTGATTTTTTCTTTAAAAATTATCTAAAAAGAGAACCTTAGGACAATATCATCAAACTACATTTCTCCAAATAGCTCTTTCCACAATGGACAGGTAAATGACTGAAGGGGCTGTTTAACAGTAGAGACGTCTGTCTCTTATCCTCACACGAATGATGATAAGAGCGAAAGGAATTTCTGTCCGTATGACATTAAAACATGTATCACAATTAATATATTAGAAAATATAAGCCAAATAGATATGTTTATCCATATCATGTAATAATTATTGTAATGAACGGCGTGTTGGGAATAACCTCTACAGTATATTCAAGAGGGAATACAATCCCAACCATGAATACATGAAACCTCTGAATATCAACAATTGTTTATCATTGGCAAACGAATTAAGTTTACCATATGGGAATGGTTAAAAGTTTGCACCAAGTTTGGGAGTCCTTCTTCACTTTCCATTACACGTTGTGGAATTTTCTCTGTCCCTAGTAGTTTCATTTTGATTCCTCAGTAACGTCTGTCTCTCCTCTCTCTCTCTCGTCTCTCCTCTCTCTCCCTTTTCATTATGTATTTACAAGAGCGAGTGAGTGTAACCCAATCCTTCTTCTTGTAAATGTTGTATTCAGAAAATCGACAGTACTATAATAATATTAGGGTAAACACTAAAAACACGCAGGCATTAAAGATAAACAAGAAATTATTTCAACTGGAGCTTTTCGTTAGCCATACACTCTATCCACGAGCATATCTAGTACTTCGTCCACTCATCGGGGTCGCAACAGGCCCACCTTACCCCTAGTCCCCCACCCATTGTAGTTGTGGCAAAGCCAGGCTGAGGACATTGGTACAGCAAAAGCAAGAAGCTTGTCCGTTTGAATTACATTTTAGTATTCCAAACCTGTAAGACGGCTTAACAACAAGAACTCAATCCCTGACACCACTCCCCCCGCCCCCCGAAAAAATATATATGCATATATTAGTTTAGTCAAAATTAGAGGGTGTTAATGACATATCAAAACTGCATACTTAGCGCAGTGGTATTTCTAGATGACATGTCACTTTAAAGTAGCTAATATGAGAGAGAGAGGAGCTAAGGTGTCGGACACTTTTTTCAAACAACGTTCAGAGTGTTTGTATGTTCAATGAAGAGTTGCTGCGCTTCTCTTTATAGCTTCCTATTATATTATTGGTAGGAAACGCACTGCAACCGATACTATATACTTGTCTTACATGATAAAGTTAAAATATCCTGTTATGATGTTCGTGATTCTTTCCAATACAAATATAACTCTAAAATTGTGATAAATTTTAAGTATTGCGTAATGAATATGACCGATATATAATAACAGACATGGTGGTAAGATAATGACTTAGACGAAAGTTAAATGGAATCTTAATAAACAAACTTATATTAAAAGGGAGACAGCAATCTTAGTTACAGCGTTACAGCGATATAACCTGCTCAGATTTCTTTTTTTTTTTTTTCTTTTACTCCGTGTGAGTGTGTGTGTGTTTCTCCAACCATACCTATTGACTCCTCCCACTGAAAGAATTCCAGAGCTTATTGGTGGAACTCTTTCTTGCTAAGAGAGGAAGAGTCCTCCCCCCATCCCCCTCAGTAAACACTGTTACCATATAATTTTTCGAAGTCCTTCAAGAAGGTGTACCAGGGAAACCTGTGTCCAACTGTACATATATATATATATATATATATTATATATATATATATATCATATATATATATATATATATATATGTGTGTGTGTGTGTGTGTGTGTGTGTGTGTGTGTGTGTGTGTGTGTGTGAGGATTATTTGTAGATGTTAATCAAAATGACAATTATTGCTAATTTTTGTGGCTTATTTCAGCCTGATTGCGTTCCGTGACTAATCTCTATGCTTGGAAATTACGTCCACGCTCGCAGGATGCACATTGCACATGGCGGCCATTAACCAAGATAAGCCTTATCAGAGCATTAGTCAGACCGAAATCTTGCTCCATTTATTTAATGTCCGTAGATTCATAACGTTGACTACAGTAGATGTGAGGATGATGCTAGGAATTAATATAAGTACTTTGCTTTTTTATCTGCACAGGTCTTCAACAAATCACCAGTAATTGAGCAACAGCTAATGAAAACTACTGAAAATTACAAGCTTTAATGAGAGGTAGTTAGTCAAATGATTTTATTTGCTTTAAAGCTCCTATATTCAAGGAAACATTTAAGAAATAGATATGAAAAGCTGGCACCTGAGGAAAGAAATGAGTAGGTGAGCAGCGCAATTCACAGAGTGAATGTGGGACTAAAAGGCATAACGAGCGTTTATGTGTCAGTGGTGGACGCAACGTCCGAAATTAAATCCGGTTAGGGCCCTAGATAGATATGGAAGCAAAAATCGGGTAATTAAAAGACTGCTAATGACGGTGATTCAAGGAAAATGAGGATGACGTCTACGAAAACATGAGGAAAGTTAAGGAAGTTCCTCTGCAGATGAGATAATGATGAAAGGGTGATGGGGATGGCTAGGACTTGTCCTTCTCACAGCGCCCTGAGAGAATACAACATGACAATTTCAGCTGGGCTCAAGTGAGTTCCAGAAAAGCTTGAAGACCCAGGCATTCTGGTATGAGGACTATAAGCAAAGAGGCTAGTGATGAGTGGAGATGAGTGGAAGATAGTGCATCGGAGAGATATGAGTTTCGGAATTTCGTCATGCGACGTTGGAGGCGAAGATTCTATTATGGCGATCAAGAAACCTGAACAAGATGAATACAAATAGGTTAGAAATAGGTGTGTTAGTTCGTATTTATATCAGCACAAGGGCCTTCATAATATGGAAACAAATACCGGATATTTTGCTGGTAAGCAAACCAAAGCAACAGATTTACAGAAAAATTTTCCACACTGCAAGAGATAAGAACTAATTTACGCAGAAATATCGTTCAAGCGGTGAATACGTATTTGACCTGAAAATGCAGAATTTGTCTTTTATAATGAAGTTTTCTTTACCTAATATAGCCACTCATCGTACACTACTATACTTCTATACCATGAATGAGCAGGATAGGTACCACTCTTCTTTCCAACGTTTATATCTCATTGCATTTCCGTATTGCATTATTTCTGAAGTTCACATCTCTCTCTCTCTCTCTCTCTCTCTCTCTCTCTCTCTCTCTCTCTCTCTCTCTCTCTCAGACACATTCAATGCACCACACGGCATCTCCTCTTGACTTAAATTTTTGTGACTGTTTTATCATCGTCAGGTTTTTTTTTTTTTATTATAACCAAGATTATCTTGACATCTTCAGTTAGAAAAAAAGCCCTGTAAGATCATATTAAACACCTGTGATATTCGTAGTTTCATTTTCTTACTTGAAAACTGAGACAGTTGTTGCGTCTGTAAAACAGCATTTGTGTATAAAATGTTAAAAAAAATGCTAAGTTTTATTTCATCTCTCAAACAAAAATACAATTTTAATCTAAAAGTCTCTCGTTTGTCTGGCAGACCGGGTTGAGGCAAGCTTTAATCTCTGTTTCAAATTCATCTCTCTCATCTATTTCATATTCGGGAAAAAAGACTGATGTGAGCTTCTCCGTCGTTGAATCTTTCATAGTGAATATATCATGCGACTTCGCCTGATTCGTGAATCTCTCTCTCTCTCTCTCTCTCTCTCTCTCTCTCTCTCTCTCTCTCTCTCTCTCTCTCTTAGATGAGAGAACGTAGTAGTCCCTTGTAGTACCATAATTCCTTTTTCCATTATTGGGAATATTTTTTCGCTCTCTCATTCCTGATTCGTGCCCGTTACCTCTCTCTCTCTCTCTCTCTCTCTCTCTCTCTCTCTCTCTCCACACACAAATAGTGGAAGCCTTATAAAATATTGCAGGTGGGTTCTGGGAAATGAACACAAATATACCATCGGGAAATGTCATTGTAAAGAATAATTTATACATTTTACTGTGCCATTCCCTAGACGCTAATAAGAAAAAATTATCATTAAGTATCATGATTTTAGCTATCACATTTTGTACCCCTGATTAGAATTCCTGATTTGATCTCTATCTGTTCTTTCTTTTGGTTATTTTATTCTTATTTATTCTTTCTTTCCATTTATTTCATTATCCTTTCTTCTGGTTGCTTATAGTCTCATTTAAATATGCTACCCCTAAAAAGAGGCGACTAAAAGTACCACTGAACACAGTTTTTCCTTCTTGACGTATGAAATGGGTGTTTGGCACCACAAGAAACTGAGAAGGCAAAATGAAAAAGAGGTAATTCACCTCAGTCGAAATCACTTCAGTGAAGAAGCCTCACCGCTAAAGTCTAGTCATCCTACGTCCCGGTTCTCACGTCATTTGCAATGAGATCAAGTCAGCAAAAACCTGTGGCCAAGGAATTGCTTGGTAAGCACTTGCTTCGAAGATCTCTTTCCTTTCATTCTTCTTCCGCCTTTCCTCTTTTCCTCCGCTTCTTCTGCTTTCTTTTCTCCTTTGGGAGCCCTGCCTGATTTTAGATTCCAGGGGCGAGAGCACAGCGGTCGCCCAGATGAGGTCGGTTCGACAATTTCTCGTGGATCTTTCGCTATAACGAAATCAACGAACATTTTGTTATCACATTCCCTCACTTCTTGTCCGTTTTGTTCTTGGGTCTGCAATGTAAATCACGCACTTCATAATGATTACTGCGGGATATTACCTGCAAACTCTTTTCTTCTTCTTCTTCTTCCTCTTCTTCTTCTTTTTGCTTAGATACTTTTAAGGATTCAAAATGCAGGAAATGGAAAGATCTCGCAGTGAAAAGTGAGC
>NC_087203.1:20391044-20398544 GCF_015104395.2 Macrobrachium nipponense
ACTCCATCACTAAGATATGACGATTTATAAAAAATCAAAGGAAAAAGACAGTCGAAATATAATAACGAATAGCATAATGACCTGAAATAATGCGATAGGAAAAACTATGTGAGCTAAAACGAGGCATTAAAGATTCTTTTCATGATTACATATAATGGCTCCATGAACGGATATTAATAATTTTTTTTTATTAAATGAAAATTGTTGGGTAACGCATGAGAATTACTGCGCGAATCTCCTGTTGAAATTTTATATATATATAAAAAGACTAATATCACCGAGGAAAGAGAGAGAGAGAGAGAGAGAGATAATCTTATAGGTAATCTAATAGGAAAAGAGGATTTTTAAAATTCACCTGATTCCCATCTACGAAGCAAGTTAGACAGACCTCGTGGAAATAATTTTCTTTTTTAATAACTTTGGGTATGTTCGTGACAACTGGAAATATGCAGACTCCGTTCATAATAAGTGTTTTATAATAAGTTAATAAAGACGGGTTTCAAGAATTGTCTCAGTCGGCATTTCCGTATTATCATTACAAAAATGAAAACGCCAGAATTTCACCTGTGATTGCATTTTGCATTTTGCAGAGCATTTGTGCTTGTGGGAATAATCTAATTGAAATTCATTTTTAAAGGCACAGAAATCCTCTCTGTATTACTGGTTTCTGTGAATTATTCCATGAAAAGGGGATACATAGGGTCTTTTGAAATGACTAGATACCATTTTACCACTTGATTTATACTAATACTATTAATACCATATTTCACTGATCAAAGTTTGCATTCTTGATACCGTTAATCCAAAGACAAAGACTTTAGACTGACTAAAACCTGGCTTTTAGACTTTTCCGATGGATTCAGTCTGTTTCATTGCAGAATCAGAATCCCCCCAACCCAAGCATCCACATTTATTCGAGGGATAATATCAACAGCAGGAAACTGGCGTTACCACCCTATCCTTCACACTTTAATCTCCCCAAAGCCAACGCTGACTTCAAAGACCTTGCTTGACGATGAACATTTACTCCTCCATATTGCAACCTCCACCACGAGTCGCTCTCACCTTCCTCTTCTCTAATCTAGGACGCCAAAGTTAAGTCTCTCTCTCTCTCTCTCTCTCTCTCTCTCTCTCTCTCTCTCTCTCTCTCTCTCTCTCTCTCTCTCAAACGAAAATTAGGAGGCGAAGCACTATTTTGAGTATATCCATCTTTTTATTTAGTAGCTAGTAATTGACAAACCGGCAGGCACATAGAAATAGCCAAACATATTTTTTTTTGTTACTTCTGTTTGGTTTGATGAAGAGGTTAGCAAAAATTAGTAAAAAGGGAGGCATGGCTAAGCTTAAAGGATCTACTATGTGTAGTTCCATTTCGCTCTCCTCAAACCGAGGGAGAGTGACATCAATTTTCCGTCTCTTTGCACAACCATTAGTTCTGTTGGTTCCTTGGCTCGTTTAAAGGACTGCGATAAATTTGAAGATGCAAATGGCTGTGATTTTCTTTTGATTTCCTAAGTGGTGCAGCAGTCGGTAATGGAGGCTGTGTTGCTGTTTCTATTTCTGGCCGCTTGCTTTACGCCCAAGTACTAGGACTCAGTGGCTCTGAAACTTTTCATTACCACGCCCCCCCTATGAGTTGTTCCTTTCCTCCACACCCGCTTGCATCTATGAATAAAATTCCCCTCTCATATTTAAAGCAAACTTAGAAAATAATAATAAAAAGAGAAGGGCTTTCGAGGGCTAGGGACGGAGGTAAATAATTACAAAACATGATAAGACCAACGAGTCTAACCAGGGTAGTAGGTTATAGGAAACTAACGTTATAAGGCGATACTTTTGCATTTGTTTATACTTTTGAATATTAGTTCCTCACTCATGTTACGAGAATAACGTATATAATTAGAGAATTCTTCATTTTTCCCTACGGCTCGCGCCTCCCCGGGAAATTGCTGACGGTCCCCTACGGGGTGCGCGCCCCCCAGTTTAAAAACAACTGATTGTAGGTTTTGGTATTTGGCATTCTCCTCAGGCTTGGCCCATTGCTTTTTTTTTTATCAAACAAGTAGGAAAAAGTTGTGTTTGTGACCAAACACAACTTTTTCCTACTTGTTTGATCTGTGATTTCCAGGATGGCTTTATGTTCACTCAAATCCGGTTCTTTCTTGCTATCTCTTGTCCAAGTAGACAAGGATGGAATTGATCGCAGCCTTAATTCCATCTTCATATCATCTTTGCAGGCAATACTGCTATCACGATGCAATGAGCTTCATTGGCTGACGTATCACGAAATCAATTCACATACCGTTAAAATGGAAAATGTTAGAGAACTGAAGGCGAGAAAGTGCTAATATATTTCCTTATTCGCTATGAAAGGAATGATCTTTATACCCAATTCCGATTGTTGCTGGCAAGTCACGAACGACACGAGATGAACTCAAATATATTCAAAAGAAAATGGAAAATGTACTATTACATAACTGAAAGAGATCTCGTTGTTCATATACCTCTATTAGAAGAGAGAATCTGCAAAGAGCAATCGTGCATTTTCCAAGCACCATATAATGGGAAAATAAACGCAGGCAGAAATTCTCTTATTAATAAAGTTTTGATTTTTTTACAGTGGATGTATGTATCCGATATACGTCATATACGTTTACTATTTTAGAATAATCTTGTTTAATACTATGTGAAAGAACTTTTATAAATTTTGGGAAAAAATGAAATGGCAACTTCGTCAGCATATTTAGACACGGAAAATAAAAACAGAAAGAAAAGCGCGTCAACCCTTCATCTACCTCGGTCACGGAAGTAGTAGTGAATTTTTTTTTTTTTTTTTTTTTTTTTGAGGAAGGGTTGCTTCTGAGAACTTTTTACTTCCGCAACAAAAGAGGTTTTTCTACCGTGTAGAAAAATGAGTAAAGTTTGGTGATTATGAATTATGCTCCAGTGATAATCTAAAGCAAAATATATAAGATCGTCTGGTGTTTTTCCTTATTATCGGAAGATTGTTTTACTTTTCAACAGTTTTTCGCTTAACTTGAAAGACTCGCTTGATATTCATTTATCTGTCATTATGTCAAAATGATCCTTAATTATATGTTCATCTAACGTAAGCAGCGAAACTACCTAATAATGATACAGCTTGATCACAACAACAACAACAACAATAATAATAATAATAATAATAACCCCCATACATTATGGAAGAATAATTTTATGAGCGCATAATCAAGCTCCTCAAATAAATTCCTGTTTCTATACTTCCCTAACTGAAGACTTATAAATAACCTGATAACGAATGCTATCTTGCTCAGATTGTGCAAACGGCGTCTGGTTTAAACTGATTTACAAAAGGGGACTATCATCTACTTGCCCTCATACTAATAACGTCTTTTCATTAAAAAAATTCGTGATGAAAATTATATTTTAAAGTACATCTTATATTTTTTAATTCTGAACAATATGCTATATATATATATAGTATATATATATATATATATATATATATATATATATATATATATGTATGTATATATATATATATATATATATATATATATATATATATATATATATATATATATATATATGTATGTATATATATATATATATATTATATATATATATATATATATATATATATATATGTATATATATATATATATATATATATGTATATGTATATATATATATATAATATATATATATTATATATATATATATATATATATATATATATATATGTATATATATATATATATATATATATATATATATATATATATATATATATATATATAGATATATATATATATATATATATATATATATATATATATATATATATATATATATATATATATGTATATGTATATATATGCGTACTTGCATACATTACTTTATTCCTAATAGAGTTTTTGTAACTTCCTAAAAATTTAAAATTACGTACCTTTCTGTTGATGGGTGCAATGGCGTTGTTGTCCGGGACTATAATTATTTTCTTCCCTTTAGAAACAAAAAGTTGGTAGAGGGGAAAAGGTAAGAGGAGGGATATATATTCCAGCGTGACTAGACTGTGAAAAGCGTTACTTCGGCGAAAGTGGCAAATCATACACAGAATGAAGCAAACAACACATACAACAAAAGCTAAGGCACCATAATCGACGTCGACAGTCACCAAGCATTGTTGGAAAAAGGACCATAAAACAAATTGGGAAAATAGGAATTTTTTGTACAGAACACAAAACGGCCAGACCGATTGAAGAGAATGCTTTCACAATATGCGCAAACAATGTAATGGCAGGCAACACAGGAAACGGATTTGAAGACAGCCTATTAAGGAAAATCATCTACTTTACAAAAGAAAAGAAATACAAAAGCAGATGAAACCACATGGCTTATGAACATCTGGAAAGTTCGGCTGGCAGAGAAATGTCAAATTTATGAGGGCAGGGACACACAGGAGAAGGAGGGTAGTAACAAGAATAAGGACTTTAATCTTCTCCTCCATACGTATATAAATACAGCTGGACTATGAGTCAGTCATTCTATGGATACTTGACAATGAGGACGGTTAGTCCTGGAAAGCTTGTAACTATTTAAGAATTTTCGCCCTTATTTCGATAACTGATTTGTATCTAAAAATTAATTTAATTAATAAAAATATGAAAATGAATATAACAAGAGCTAAAATCATTTATCAAAAAGATGCCAAAAAAAAAAACATTCTATATAAATTCAAATAACGTTTTTAGTTTCATATTTTGTTCTTTTTTTATGCGATTTTCGTAATTAGTTATCAAAATGGGGTGAAAAACTCCCAACGATATTAAAACCGTTGTTTAATTTTATATTCATTGTCTAGGTAATTTTCAAAATGATTATGGAAACAGAAGTCAGAATTAAGTCGAATGCAACATTATCATAAATGTTTTATTTTTTCCCTCCATCTTAGGTGATTTTTATAATGATTCTTGACACAAAAATCTTGCATCAAAAGATGAAAACAAACTCTCAAAAATTGTGTACCAAAATTGAAACTTTTTTAAAATGTATGTGGTTTTTTTAAAGATTTTTGAAACAAAAATCACACATCTAAAGGAGGACTAAAACGCGCTAAATATTTCATTTAAATTGATGTATATTTTAAGCTTTTTTCGGTTTAATTTTGTTTTTACATTTTTATGATGATTTTTGAAACAAAAAGACAAAAAACTTTAAAATATTGTGCAAAAACTGGAATATTTATTAAAACTTTTTATGCTATATTTCTTGTCCCATTTTTAGGCGATTTTTATAATTATATTTGAAAAAACTCATTCATAAAAATGAAAGTACAATCCAAAAATTAAATAATTATTTTACATGTCTATTTGAAATTCATTCTTCTTTGTGATGGATGATTTTTGTTTCAAAAATCATTTAGAAAATTGGCTAAAATTAGGACAATGAACTTCAAATTAAAAGCAGATTGTAAAAGGTTTAATTTGAATCTAATAGTTTTAATATCATTCCTGATTTTTGATGTTTTTATTTCGAAAATTATTTCAAAAAACACCTGAAATTCCGGCAATAAATGTAACAAAATCATTTAAGAAATATATAAATTTTTGCATTATATTTTTGAGAGTTTTTACCTCCTTTATTTTGGCGGATTTTTGTATCAAAAATAAATATAAGAATAGCCTGAAAAAGGGGGGTGGGAGAAGAAAACGATTTTTTTTCATCTTTTAATTTAAATACAATATTTTTCAATATGTCACCAAATAATAGGACAAAACTCCCAAAAAGGGAGCCAATAAGCCCAAAGATATTGCATTTAAAATTACATATTTTTATAGCTTTTCTCTGTTTCATTTTTTTGAACTATTTTTTTAGAGAATTTTTATAATGATTAATTGAAACAAAACAGCCACCGAAGTAAGTGGTAAAATTTAATTATTTTTTTTTTACTTTTCATGTTACATTAATCAATCTACTGAAAATTTAGGCGATTTTCTAATTGATTTTTGAAATAAAAATTAGTCACAAAAGAGAGGGTAAAATTCCCAAACAAAAATGTATCAAAAGATGAAAAAAACTTAGATTTTGTAGTAAAATTTAAATATTGTTTTAAACTATTTAAGTTACATTTATTTTACAAAAAAATCACTCATCAGATAGAGGTCATAATCTAAAAAAAGATATTGTATTTAATTTGGAATATGTTTAAATGTTTTTGTCTTTCACTAATTATTTAGTTGTTTTTCTAATTAATTTTTTTCAACAAACAGCCTTAACAAAGGGGGAAAAACTAAAATATTTATATAAGTTTAAAAGTTTTATGTGCTATTCATTACCCTATTTTAGGCCAATTTTTAAATATTTTTTTAAATAAAATTAGTCCCAAAAACGGTAAATTTATTAAAAATATTGTATTCAAATTAAATTCTTTTTTAAACTGCTTTTTAAATCTTTTGAAAATCGCATAAAATTTGATAATTAAAGAACCATAAAAATGTTAAACAAATATATTTCAATTGAAATATTTAAGGCTTTTTTAGGCATCTTTTTTGTCTTTTTATTATTTTAATACACTATGCCTGGTAAAATATTATATCTAAATTGAAATCATTTTTGAAGGTTTTTAGGTCTCTTATTTTGTCCTTTTTTTATTCAAATACACTATTTATGGTAACATTGAAATATTTTTGAAGCTTTCTTAGGTTTCTTTTTTAAGCAATTTTTGTAATTGTTTTTTAAAACAAAAATCCGCCAACAAAAATAGGAAAAACTCAAAAATACTATGCAAAAATAGAAATTATTTTAAAACTTTCTTTGTCCCCTTTTTAGGCGTGTTTTTACATGATTTTCGGTATCAAAATCAGTCATAAAAAAGAAGGCAAAACTCCCAAAATATTGTAACCATTCTGTATTATTTTTAAACTCTGTTTATTTTAAATTCATTCTATTATTTTTAGACGATATTTTAAATTATTTAAAAAAAAACATCAGTCATAAAAAAAAACAACTTCAAAAATTTAATGTAAATAGGCCTCAAAACAAGACCAAATCTAACAAGAATATTGCATCTTAATTGAAATATTTTTTTAGCTTTTTTCTTTTTGATTTTTGTCTTTTTCAGTCGATTTTTCTAATAATTTTTTTCAACAAACCAGCTAATAAACAATGTAAAAAAAAACTGTCATAAATATGGTTAAAAAATTGAAATATTTGTTTAAAATTTTTGGTTACATTCTTTTTAGTCGATAGTTTAAACATTTTTTGGAAAAAAATCAGTTATAAAATGGAAGGCGAAACTACCGAAATTACTGTATTCAAATTAAATTATCTATTAAATTTATTTTTGTTTTAGATTCAGTATCCTATAATTAGGCAATCTTTGAAATGTTCTGTTAAACAAAAACTAGTCTCAATAAGGGAGCCAATAAGCGCTAAGATATTGTATTTAAAATGATATATTTTTAAAGTTTATTTCTTTTTCATTTTTCGAATTATTTT
>NC_087203.1:20406044-20413544 GCF_015104395.2 Macrobrachium nipponense
TTTTTATCTATCTATTTATTTATTATTATCTATTTTTATTTTATTTATTTAGTTATGTTTATTTATTTATCTATTTTTTATTCAATTATTATTTTACTTTTATTATTCTTTATTTATATATTTTATTTATTTATTTATTTTTACTTACTTTTTTTATTCACTTATTTATTTTTATTTATTTTTTTCTTTATTTTTTTTATTTATTTATTTTATTCATTCATTTATTATTTATGTAGTTATTTTTTTCTTAAGTTGTTTGAGTTTAGTTGTAATTTTCGTATTGTAATTTGAAGTTGAAGTTTTATTTTTTGTTATTTATTTTTTGGATTGATTTATTTTGCTATTTCTTTATTTATTTATTTTTTGGCATTATTTTGGATTTATTGGTGTTTTATTTTTTAGTTTATTGTTATTTGTTTTTATTTATTTATTTTGTATTTTAGTTTTATTTATTACTTTTTGTTTTAAGTTTATTTTTCATTTCTTTTATTTATTTATTTTTGTTTTTATTTCTTGTATTTGTGATTTTTAATTTGTGTATTTATTTTATTATGCATTTATTTTTATTTATTTTTATTTAGTTTTACCGATTTTTACTTTATTTTATTTCCTTTATTTTATTTTTATTTATTTTTATTTATTTGGATTTATGTGTTTTGTTAATTTTTATTCATTTAATGTATTTAACTTTTATTTATTTGTTTGTTTTCAATTTAT
This sequence comes from Macrobrachium nipponense, assembly GCF_015104395.2. NCBI lineage: Eukaryota > Metazoa > Arthropoda > Malacostraca > Decapoda > Palaemonidae > Macrobrachium > Macrobrachium nipponense. Next base: position 20,406,762 of record NC_087203.1, read on the forward strand.
TTATTTATTTCTTTATTTTATTTACTTATTTATGTTTATTTACTTTTAATTTTATTTTTAATTTATTTTTATTTATTTTATTTATTTATTTATTTTTTAATTTATTTATTTTTTAATTATTTATTTTTATTTATTTATTTTTATTTTTATGATTTCTTAATTTTTATTTTAATTTATTTATTTTTAATTTTTTATTTTTGATTTTTTTTTATTTTATTTATTGTTAATTTTTATTTAATTTTTCTTATTTAATAAATTTTATTTTATGATTTATTTTTATTTATTTTCTTTTTATTTTTTTGTTTTATTTGTTTTAAAATTTTTTCAATTAATTTATTTAATTTTTTTATTTTTATTTTATTTACTTTTTTTTTAATTTATTTTTTATTTTTTTTCTTTCTTTATTTTTATTTTTTTTTATTTTATTTTAGCTATTTAATTTTATTTATTTTTATTTTATTTAATTTAATTTTTTGTAATTATTTAATTTTTATTTTCAACTTTATTTTATTTATTTGTTTTATTTCTTTATTTTTTTAATTTTTTTATTTAATTTTTATTTTTATTTTTTTATTTTTAATTTGTAATTTTTTAATTTATTTTCTTGATTTATTTATTTTTCAGTTTATTTTTAATTTTTTGCAATTATTTTTTATCAATTTATTTATTTTTTTTAGTTTGTTTTCAATTTTATTTATTTATTTCTTTAGTTTTTTTAATTTCTTTTCTTTCTAATCTAATTTTTGTTGATTTTTTAATTTATTTTATTTCTTAATTTATTTGATTTTTTCATTTTTATTTTTTTTTGTTAGATTTTTTTCTTTGTTTATTTTATTTATTTATGTTTTTGATTTTGACTTTATTTCCTTTTTATTTTATTTATTTCTTTATTTTTAAGTTTTTATTCATTTTTATTTTTTTTTTATTTTTTTTTATTTATTTTTATTTAATAAATTTTTCTTATTTGTTTTTATCCCATTCTTTTTTTTTTTTATTTTTCTTTATTTTTATTTATTTTTATTTCTTTATTTTATTTATTTTTTATTTATTTATTTTATTTTTATTTATAATTTTCATTGTTATTTATTTGTTTATTTATCTTTTATTTTATTTTTTTGGTTTTTATTTAATTTTTATTAATTTTTGTTTATTTGTTAATTATTTATCTTTTATTATTATTATTTTTATTTATTTTATTATTAATTTTATTTTTTATTTATTTATTCTATTTATTTTTTTCTTATTTTGATTCAAAGTTATTTTTTTATTTGTACTTTTATTTATTTCATTTATTTATTTATTTTATTTATTTATTTATTTTTATTTTATTTTATTTCTTTTTTATTTTTGATTTATTTTTTCTTTTTATTTATTTTTTTTAAAATTTTAATTTTTTTATTTTTTGTTAATTTTAATTAATTTTTTATTTTTATTTAGTTATTTTCATTTAATTTGATTATTTTATTTATTTTTATTTCTTATTCTATTTTAATTCTTGATTTATTTTTTATTTAATTGTTTTTTATTTCATTTTTTATTTTTCATTTATCTTATTTTTTATTTTAATTATTTTTTATTTCTTTTTGTTTATTTTTATTAATTTAAATTTTATTTTTAATTGTATTTTTTTATTTAGTTAACATGTTTATTTATTATTTGTTAATTTTTTTCTTTATTTTGTTATTTATTTTAATTTTATTTTTTTATTGTTTATTTTTAATTTTTATTTATTTATTTTTATTTTATTTTATTTATTTTTTTGATTTTATTTTTAATTTTTTATTTCCTTTTTTTTTTATTTTATTTATTCTATTTATTCTTATTTTTATTTATTTATTTTTATTTCTTTTTATTTTTATTGCTTTAGTTTTTATTTAGTTTTTTCTTTATTCATTTTTTTTTATTTTCATTTTTAATTTATTTACTTTTTATTTATTTTTATTTTTCATTTATTTAATTTATTTTATTTTTATTTTTATTTTATTTTATTTTTTTTTCTTTGACTTATTTTATTTATTTTTTATTTGTGGTATTTTTATTTATTTATTTATTTCTTGTTTATTTTAATTTTTGTTTAATTTGTTTTATTTTATTTATTTTTTCTATTTATTTATTTATTTTTTCTTCAATTTAATTTTAATTTCTTTTTATTTATTTTTGTTTCAATTTTTTAATTTCTTTTTTTTTTAGTTTTCGTTTATTTTATTTTATTTATTTATTTTTGATTTACTTTATTTTCATTTTTCTTTATTTTTTCATTTTTATTTATTTTTATCTATTTATTTTTTTATTTTCTTAATTTGTTATTTACGGTTTTTTTTAATTTAATTTATTATTCATTTTAATTTTTTTGTTTAAGTATTTACTTTTATTTTTTTTATTTTTTTATTTCTTGTTTTTATCGTATTTTTACTTTCATTTATTTTATTTTTATTTATTTATTCTTTTATGTTTTATTTTTTTATTTTATTTTCTTTAATATTTTGAATTTTTAATTTATTTAGTTTTTTATTTTTATTTAGTTTTTTATTTTTTTAAAATTTATTTTATTCATTTATTTTCTTTTGTTTATTTGGTTATTAATTTATTTTTATTTTTTTATTTTATTTTGTTTTCCAATTTTTCTTTACTTTTTATTTTTATTTCTTTAGTTTTCTATTTATTTTTAATTTTTAGTTAATTTTTTTATTTTTATTCCTTTATTTTTATGTTTGTTATTTTTGTTTTATTTATTTATTTTTTTTGATTTTTTTCATTTTTATTTTTCTTTATTTGGTCATTTATTTCATTTATTTGTTTTTACTTTATTTTATTTAAATTATTTATTTTTATTTTTATTTGTTTATTTATTTAAATTTTTTTATTTCTATTTCTGTAGTTTATTTTTATTTTTATTTCTTTTATTTTTTTATTTAATTTTATTTTATTTTTATTTTATTTCATTTCTTTTTTTTAATTTTTTTAATTTATTTTATTTTTTATTTACTTATTTTTATTTTTTGATTTTGATTACTTTTAGTTATTTTTTTTAAATTTTCTTTATTTAATTTTTATTTATTTTTATTTATTTTTTTTTTTCCCCTTATTTATTTATTTATTTTATTTCTTTTTTATTAATTTTTTTATTTTTTTTTTATTTATTTTTAATTTTTTTTATTTACTTTTTTTATTTATTTATTTTGTTTTTTATTTTTATTTATTTTTTACTTTTTATTTTTAATTTATTTTATTTCATTTTTTTTATTTATTTAATTTTTATTTATTCTTTATTTTTTAATTATTTGTTTATTTAATTTTATTTTTATTTCTTATTTTTATTTCATTTTAATTTATTTTTTAATTTATTTTTATGTTTATTTATTTTATTAATTATTTATTTTTATTTGTTTATTTATTTATTTTTTTTTATTTTTTTTTTTATTTTTTTTATTTTCTAATTTTTTTTACTTTTTTTATTTTGTCAATTTTATTTATTTTTAATTTATTTATTTTTATTTAATTTATTTTTCTATTTTTATTTATCTTACTTTATTTTTAATTTCTTTATTTTATTTTTTATTTTTATTTTTTTAATTTATTTATTTTTTTATTTATTTTTATTTTTATTTATTTTCTAATTTATTTTTTTTTTTATTCATTTATTTTATTTATTTTTTTTATTTTCTTTTTTTATTTTTTTTTACTTTATTTTTATTTTTATTATTTCATTTCTTATTTATTTATTTTTTTATTTTTTTTATTTGTTATTTAATTTGTTCTTTATTTATTATTTCATTTTTATTTTCTTTGATTTTTATTTTCTTTAATTATTTTTAATTTATTTTTAATTTTCTTTATTATTCTTTATTTTTTTTTATTTTTCTATTTGTTTTTTATTTTTTTATTTATTTATTTGTTTATTTTTAATTGTTTTTTTTTTCATTTCTTTATTTTTTTATTTATGTTATTTTATTGTTATTTATTTTTGTTTGTTTTTTTAAGTTTTTTTATTTTATTTTTATTTATTTTTATTTTTAGTTTCATTTCTTTTAATTTTTTCAATTATTTTGATTATTTATTTATTTTTTTTATTTTTAATTTTATTTGCATTTATTTTCTTTATTTTCTTTATTTGCTTTCTTACATTTTTAATTTTTATTTATTTTCTTTAATTTTTTATTTATTTTTATTTTATTTATTTATTTTAATTTATTTTATTTATTTTTTATTTTTCTTTATTTTGTTGTTTAATTTATTTTTACTTTAACTTTATTTTGATTTGATTTTGATTTATTTTTATTTTATTTTTTTATTATTTTTAATTTTTGTCATTTATTTATTTAATTGTTTCTTTAATTTATTTTTTTTTGTATTGTTTTCTTTATTTTTTATTTTTTCTTTATTTATTTTTTAATTTCTTTTTTCTTTCTTTTTATTATTAGTTTATTTCTTTTTTATTTATTAAAAAAATTTTTTATTTATTTATTTTTTACTTTTTTTTTGTTCTTTATTTAATTTTTATTTCTTTATTTTATTTTTTTTTGTTTTTAATTTTTATTTTAATTTTTATTTATTTTTTATTTTATTTTTCCATTTCATCTTTATTTTATTTATTTATTTATCTATTTAATTTTTGTATTTTTATTTTTTATTTGCTTTATTTTATTTATTTCCTTATTTTATTTCATTTAGTTTATTTACTTTTATTTATTTCATTTTTAATTTAATTAGTTATTTTTATTTTTTAATTTAACTTATTTTTACCTTAGTTTTTTTTATTCTACTTAATTTGTTTTTTTTTTATTTTATTTTTTCTTTTAATTTTTTTATTTATTTTTATTTATTTTCATTCATTTATTTATTTTTATTTATTTGTTTATTTTTAATTTTTTATTTTTTTTATTTTTATTTACTTTATTTTTATTTATTTATTTTTATTATTTATTTATTTTTATTTTCATTTTATTTATTTTTATTTATTTATTTTTTATTTTATTTAATTTATTTTTATTTTATTTAGATTTTAATTTGTATTTATTTGATTTTATTTTATTTTTTATTTATTTTATGTATTTAATTTTTTTTATTTTTATTTATTTTTTTATTTTTTTTATTTTATTTATTTTTATTTTTATTTATTTTTTATTTTTATTTTATTTTTTTTTGTTCATTTATTTATTTTTATTTATTTTATTTTGTTTGTTTGTTATTTATTTTATTTTTACTTAATTATTTCCATTTATTTATTTATTTATTTATTCTATTTTATTTAGTTTTTATTTAGTTTCATTTGTTTATTTTTATTTTTATTTATTTATTTGATTTATTTGTTTATTTTTATTTATTTAAATTATTTATTTTTATCTTTGATTTGTATTTATTTTTTTTATTTACTTATTTATTTTTTAATTTTTTATTTATTTATTTATTTCATTTGTTATTTTTTAATTTATTGTTAATTTTTTTTTATTTTTATTTATTTGTTTCATTTTATTTTTATTTTATTTTTATTTATTTTATTTTTCATTTATTTTAATTTTTTATTTATTTTTATTTATTTTTAATTTATCTATTTTATTTATTTGATTTATTATTTTTCATTTATTTCTATTTATTTCTATTTATTTATATATTTTTATTTTATTTGTTTTTAGTTAAAGTTATTTACCTTTAATTTATTTTTCTTTTTTATTTATTTCTATTGTTTTTATTTTTTAATTTTTCTATTTCTATTTTTTATTTGATTTATTTTTATTTATTTATTTATTTTATTTTTATTTATTTATGAATTTTTTATTTATTATCTTTTATTTATTAATTTATTTTTAATTTTTTTTAAAAATTTATTTTATTTGTTTTTTATTTGATTGAGTTTAATTTATTTTTATTTTTTTTATTTATTTTTAAATTGTATTTATTTTTTAATTTTTATTTATTTTCATTATTTTTATTTATTTAATTTTTTTTATTGTATTTAATTTGTTAGTTTATTTATTATTTTATTTTTTCATTTTTTAATTTTATTTTTTTTTTTTATTTGTAATTGGATTTATTTATTTTGTTATTTATTTTATTTTATTTAATTTATTATTTATTTTTATTGTTTTACTTTATTTAATTTTTTATTTATATTATTTTGTTTATTCATTTATTTTTTTATTGTTATTTATTTATTTTACATTTAATTTTTTTTATTTATTTATTTTTATTTTAATTTATTCCATTTATTTTGTGATTGTTTGGATTTCATTTCTTTTTTTTAATTTCTTTATTTAATTTTATTTATGTTTTATTTTTATTTAATTTATTTATTTCTTTTTATTAAATTATTTATTTTTTTATTTTTGTAGTTTTATAATTTGTTTGATTTTTTTAATTTGTTATTTATTTATTTATTGTTTAATTTTTATTTAGTTATTTATTTATTTTTTCATTTATTTTTTATTTATTTATTTTTATTGTTTATTTATTTTTATTTATTTATTTAATTTTGTTATTTATTTATTTTTAATTCTATTTTATTCATTTATTATTTTATTTATTTAATGGTTTTTATATATTTATATATTTTTATTCATTTAATTATTTTTATTATTATTTTTCATTTATTTAATTTTATTTATTTATTTTTGTTTATTATTTTTATAATTATTTTTATTATTTCTTCTTTATTTTATAATTTATTTATTTATTTTATTTATGTATTTTTTTATTTATTTTTATTTATTTTATTGTCTAATTTTATTTTTTATTTTTTAGGTTTATTTTAATTTTTGTATTTATTTTTAGTTTATTTTATTTTCT
>NC_087203.1:20418544-20440480 GCF_015104395.2 Macrobrachium nipponense
GTAAGCCTATACTGATAAACCGTCGCTGTCTCTGTCTGTCTGTCTGTCTCTCTGAACCACTGAATGTTGTTTGGCGCTGTTCTAAAGTTTCTAACTCATTTTCTGGCTCAGGGAGCGAACAACCCTTGGAAAATTCACGGGTCATTGATTAATATTCCAGTTTCTGAAGGTTCTTTGTAGAAGTTTGTTTCCTTTACCTTTTGTGGAACCAGAGGACTCTTAAGATAGATGGGGACGTATAAATCAAAAAATTGCTATCAATCATACATACGTTAATTAAATTTTTTCATGACAAAAATACCTGACAGTAAAACTAAACTATTTTATATTATTTTAATGTTAACAGTAGGTTTATATATTTCACATAAAAAATAATTTGAATTTTATGACAAATAAAATTGCCTTCTATCTATATTTTTTCAGGTAGCAATAAAAAGATCGTGCTTTTGGACAAACTTGTCCCTAGAAAGCGAATTAAAAAAAAACAGTGTGAAGAAAATCGAGAAGGGAAGTGTTTTGTGTTTATTACAAATGTATACATGTCTGGTGGAAAACTGATCAGTCATTCTATGTCTCTCCTGTGGCAGATGTCCAGAGTACAGGTCATACAGTTTAAGTTAGTCTTTGATTAATAACTTTTAAACAATTCCATCTTAACGCTCCTCGACTAGCTATTAGGATATCTAGTTGATGTATATCCCTGTAATGGAATAATATTTGCCTTTCATGTTTATACACACCCTTCACAGTAAAAAAAGAAACAAAAAAAGTGAAAAATGAGATGAGTCTGGTTCGCCATGTTTCACTGATAATCTCGCGATCATCAGCTCAATTACATCCAGTCATTCCGTTCCATAATAAACCTTTATTGCAAGTTGGGTATCCAGTACATCAAAGGGATTTCTGAGTTCGTAACACTTTTCCACCAGCATTTAAGGGATAGATAAAAGGAAAAACTTTAACCAATGTGTTTCAAATTACAGTTCTGCGTTCATGACACCTGGTTTTGTTGCATTTTCTTAATTACTCAGAGAGCGTGCAGTTTTTGTTCTCAGGACAACAATGAAATGAATCTATGCTGCTACAAATCGTGCGAATGAACGTAATCTCTGCCTGAATGTGATGGGACAAAGGACATGAGGAGTATCAAGACTTCCATGAATTGACAATACTTTTAGAGTTGTAGGATCAGGCTGTTGTATCTGTATGAGTGACCAGTTTCTATTTGTTACAAAAGTCATGGAAAGTTTTGTTTTTCCACTCGTATCCATCTTAGATCTTATGCGAACAGGCGTCAGTTTTAACTTATTATGCAGCTCATTCCTTCAGCAAAGTTTTTTTTTCTTTGTGCCTGTCAGGACAACAGTCGTGTAAATTTTAGATAACATTTTATAAGGAAGGTTCACCTGGCAATAGACTACAGTTATAAATGAAGGAGAAAATTCCGTCGAACCGATATAGTACATACCACCATGAAATCGTGTTATTATTCTTTGTCGCCACCTTCCATCGTCTTTATGCAGCTCTTTCATCTTTCACGTAGCGTAGTTCCTGCATAACCTCTAGTAGGATTTTAACGCTAGTTTTGACTGTGGCCATCGAAGAGAGAAAGAGAGAGAGAGAGAGAGCGAATTTCAAGCTGAATTTTATACAAGGAGGAGGCCCACTTGATTTTATCTAATTAATTGGTTTGTTTTGGTTCTGAATTTGGACGGCCTAAACCTGTTGTTTACCCAGGTTGAACAAAACCTGAATAGCCAGTCAGCCTAAGATCACCAGAGCCCTTATACTCTTTACGAAATAATGACCGTTGTCGCTGTCTAGCTGTATGACTCGAAATAAGTATATTCTGATACAGAAAGCGAATCTCTCTCTTTTTCGCGCGCGCTCTTTTTATATCACTAATAATAGCCTCCTGACTCTTGCTTTGTCATCAATACATATGCATATATATATATATATATGTGTGTGTGTAATACTATATGTATATATATATGTATATATGTATGTATATATATAATATATATATATATATATATATATATATATATATGGTGTTCCTCTTCCTTAAATATATTATAAATATTTTATAAGTATTTTCACCCCAGAGAGTTGAGGATTAGCTCAACGACGCCTCCAGTTATGACGGTATTCATTTCGACGGAACCCAGATCACTAACGTCTCTCTCTCTCTCTCTCTCTCTCTCTCTCTCTCTCTCTCTCTCTCTACCTGTGACCCACAAAAATTGTCAAGCGATTAGATGCATAACTCACTGTTTAGGCCAAATGAGGCACAAGTTATTTTTAGCGAACACTCCTATCTGTCGCTTCTCGTCTTACCCGAGATTCGAACGTACGTCATCAGCTGAGAGAGAGAGAGAGGTGAGTTTGGGGGGGTTGGGGGTGGGGGAGTCAGCTGAGGTTTGTTTGAAAATGTGGCAGAAAGCGAAATGACATAAATGTTCACTAACCTGTGGCAGTGAATTTACGATTTGTTTTAAATGTCATACAAATGTGAATCTCTAAATATATATTACAATCGTAGTCTGGACTATTTCAGCACAAATATCCCACCAGTTTCATATTTTCTTATAGATTTTCCAAAAGAGTTCTCGTGTGACAAAATTATTCATAGAACGAAGTTTACCGCTCCTAAAAACTGAATAAAATTATGCAGCCATTAACTAGGTGCCTCATTTCCCTAACCTCAAGCAATATAATTTGAATAAGAGTAATGATTCCTGGAATTCTTATTCAGAATAAAATGCGAGGAGGAAAAGAGATTCAGGAATTATTTGGAAAGCCATTAATTGAGATGATATTAGTTCTATACTTAAACACAAGTATAGTACATACCACTACGAAATCGTGAACATAAGTTATCAGTGGTATTTGCAAACTAGATTAAATAAATGCCATGGTAGTTACTACTTGCACACACACACGCAAACACCCTTACACACACTTGCACTCTATCATCTACATACACAGCTACATTGGCCCATTATATATGTATATATATATATATATATATATATATATATATATACATATATATATATATTATATATATATATATATATATATATATATATATATGTATATATATATATATATATATATATATATATATATGTATATATATATATACTATATATATATATATATATATATATATATATATATATATATATATATATAAGTGAATACCACAGAAAAATGATAGTCAGAAATCCAAGCGCTTTCGTCTTTACGAAGACATTGTCAACAACGAATATGAAATACAATTGGAGAGAACGGTCTCAGGTACACAACAAGATCAAGAATACCAGATGGTTAATTGTCAAAAGGGTAAAAATTAAAAGAGATAATCCAGGATTATCGGATATCACACGATCACAAACCTAAACAGATTTGATCCTAACCGAAATTACAAAGTATCTTTACAGTCCAAAACATGTAAAAACTGAATATATTAATTTTGTTGCTTATATTTATCTACAACTTTTTTCATTATGAAAGCATCAAGTTTAAATAAACCAAGACTTAAATTTAGAACATTTCTATTAATTGACTTGACGAGACAAGATTCAATGATATTCCTTTTAACTGTGTCATTACATGGGATTAAGGCTCTTGTTTGACTCCAGTTAATAGGATGATCTAAATCTCTCATATGTACGAATAATGCATTCGATATTTGCCCAGTTCTCACAGAATATTGGTGCTGTTTGAGACGCTGTGAAAGAGATTTACCGGTCTGTCCGTAATAGACTTTATCACACTTTTTGCAAGGAATTTCGTATATGCAGCCTGGAAGATCTTTAGGAGAATTTTTGATTACTAAACTCTTGACATTAATATTACTGAAAACAACATTTATGTTAAAAAGCTTTAAAATTCTAGGAACATCTAAAACCTTTCATTATAGGGTAATTTTAGAATGTTATGTTTACTAAATTCAAGTTTGTCATTAGTTGAGTAAAAAGTTTTTTTAGCTCTTTTCCATGCCACATCTACAAAAGTCCTTGGGTATTTAAGTTTCAATGCAATATCATAAATAGTTTTAATTTCAGTGTCAATAAACTGCGGGCTACAGACACGTAAAGCCCTTAGGAACATCCTAGAAAAAACAGAGAAATTAACATTTTGATGGTGATTGGAGTAGTAATGAACAAAAGAGGCAATGTTAGTTGATTTCCGAAAGACTGAAAAGGTGAAATTTCTATGGACAGTTACATCAAGAAAATTCAAATTACAATTTCTTTCTTCCTCTACAGTAAATTTTATAGAAGGGACTAAATTATTGAGATTATTAAGGAATTCCTGGAGATTTTCGTGAACTGGCCAAATACAGAAAATATTATCCACATACCTAAACCATATAACTTTTTGGGGCTAAATTCTTGGTAAGAGTTTTGTCTAAAAAAAAAATTCCATGTAAATATTGCTAAGGACAGGAGATAAAGGATTACCCATAGCCATGCCAAACTTTTGTACAAAAATTCCCCATTAACACAAAATTTACTATCTTTGATACATAACCTTATGAGACTAATGAGGTTTGCTACTCTTAGGGGAATGTCATGACGTTCTATTCATCCTCCAAATATTCAAGTAAATCATCTACAGGCACTTTTGTAAATAAAGGGACAACATCAAAACAAACCATATTAAAATCAAAATTCAAATTTAAACTATTCAATTTGTTTATAAAATCAACATTGTTTTAAACATTCATGTTAGAAATGTTTCCTACCAAAGGAGTAAGGATTTTTACAAGCCATTTAGATAAATTATACGTAACTGAGCCCACTGAACTAATGATTGGTCTGGTAGGGTTATTGATTTTATGTGTCTTGACTAAACCATACATATAAGGTAGGGAGGCGCATTGCGGTGTAAACTGTTTAATTAAATGGTCTAAGCCCTTCAAAATGGATTTAATTTGTTTATTAAAATGTGAGTTCACTGTCTGTGTAGGATCAGACCTCAGTTACGTATATTTTCGCTTATTTAATGAAGTCACGTGCATCTACTGTGATTTTTTAAGCATACACACACGCGCGCACACACACACACACACACACACACACTATATATATATATATATATATATATATATATATATATATATATATATATATATATATGTATATATATATATATATATATATATATATATATATATATATATATATATATATATATATATATATATATATATAATCGGAGCTAGCAATCACTAACCACACCTTGGCAGAGGTTTGCAGTCTCAGAACCTTCATTTAATATAGTTACTTCATAGTGAATGACGGCATATTAATGAGAGTTCATTTTTGGGATAATGTATATTTCAACGTACGTATAAGTGTACAATATATTCGTGTAACAATTTAAGAAAGATACTTTATTCTATATCATGTATATATTTCAGCAACAAAAATATGGTTAGACATTACCTCTAATCTACCACGGCGAGTAAATGACCTCACACATAAACGTACCCTAGTAATGAAAGAGTTCGAGACAGAATACAGGGACCTACCGAAGCACTTCTGGATTAAGACACAGAGGCCTCCTGTCTTCTGCATCTGAAGAGTTCAAAGGTGTTCCTCCTTCAGTCTCTCCGTCATCCTTGTCACACCAAAAAGAGTCTTTTGGCACGTTTTATGCTGAAACATTTCCCAACGCTTCTTCGTCTTCTTCTTTCTTTAAAGCGACACATATCTATTTTAGATTCTTTAAAGCACACATTATCAGGTCCAGGATTTGCTCATATATTTTTTTATCATTGACATGCGTCAGATCAAACACGTTTATTACGAGAAAGACAACGTGCTTGATACTTCAAAACTAAGAAAAAAATAAGTCCAGTAAAAGATTTCTGATATTTTAGATTCAATAAAATCTAAAATTGTTTTTTGGAACCTTTGGCTTTAAGACAGGATACGCCACGTCAAAAACGGATATTAAAACAAAGAATAAATATAAATAGTCATTTGTAAAGGGAACAGAAAGCAAAAATATTGCAAATAACACTGGTTACGGGGAAATCAGTTCCCTCTTCAAAGCAGTTTTATGCAGGAAACCTTCCTTGTTCGATGAAGTTTTTGTTCTACTCGGAAGTAAGACTTCAGTGTCATTAGTTTCCGTTAACGATTTGCTCATCTGTTTTCATGTTAATCGTCCTTCTATATCCATTTTAATGAGGCCAGACGCTAAATATTCTCTCTCTCTCTCTCTCTCTCTCTCTCGCATCTTCTCCTCTTCTCTCTCTCTCTCTATCTCGTGTACTCAAGATGCCATTCTTGTCTTTCGATACTAAAAAGTAAGTTTAAAAGAAATTGCCAAATAAAACATGAAAACTGACTCATATTTCAGTCACCTCAGTAAACTACTTCTTATACATAATATTTTCTTTGTCTATCATATCTTTGCTTTGTTTTTTAGTATTCTCCGTTACTAATTTACTCCTCCTAACTTGAGTGTTAATTTCATATGGATTAAAATGTTTGTCTCTCTCCCTACATTTTGCCAAGTAGCAAGTTAATAAATTAAGAGTAAAGTATTCAATTATTACAATGTTTTTTTTTCTCTACAAAGGACTGATTATCACATAGCAGTTAGATGAAAAATGGAACACTGAAAAGTTTGTGATATATCGAATATTATCCAGAGAGAGAGAGAGAGAGAGAGAGAGAGAGAGAGAGAGAGAGAGAGAGAGAGAGAGAGAGAGAGAGAGAGAGAGAGAGCCTCTGGACTGTTTCCAGTGAAAGTACCTTGTCAGTGAATATTTCATTAGTTTTCATTCTTTTAATTAAATTCTCAAAGAAAGGAGAAAAAGCATTTCATATGCCTTTAAACAGGCCTGTTTCTTCACTGGTGTTTTTCGTTTCTGTTTAGGGCTTTAATTGTTTCCCAAACATGGCATCTGGCGTAGTATAGTGCTCGAATGCACACATCTATATATATATATATATATATATATATAATATATATATATATATATATGTGTGTGTGTGTGTGTGTGTGTGTGTGTGTGTGTGTGTGTGTGTGTGTGTGTATGTATGTATGTATATGTCTCTCAGTGGCGGAGCTAGGTCATTATGACCCGTGGTCCAAATTATTTGAGTGGGACTCTATCAGGAAAAGCAAAATTAATTGCCATTCAATGATGATACTATAGTATAGATACTAATAAAAACTACTAGTACTACTACTATACTATGATTATCATTATCATTTATATTTTCATTTCTATTACCTAAACATATTTACAAATATATTACCTAATCAATCTACTAAGACATTATGATGGGGACAGATGGGCCCCCAATCACAGTGGGCCCTGGTACATTTTATCACCTGCACCCCCAGAAGTTCAGCCACTGATGTCTCTAATAAAACAGTCAAATACTCTCACCTTCTTATGGGTGTGAAGGTTTTGTCAGTGTTGTGGAGGATTTCCTTCTCAGAGAGAGGAATCATTAGGATGGTGGGGTTTTCTCGCTTAAGAAGGATGAGTGTTTTCCATCGTCAGGCTTGAGAAGATTTTTCTGTTTCCTTTATTCTGTGGAAGCTTTCCCAGTCCGTTTATTTAATCAATATTCCCAGTTCATTTAATATGCAGGAGTTTTCCTGTTTCATGAAGGTTGTGGAAGCTCTCCTGTTTCGTTTTTCTTGAAAGCTCTCCTGCCTCGTTTGATCTATGGAATCATCCCTGTTTCAATTCATCTGTAGAAATTTTCCTGTTTCATTTAGGCTCTGGAAATTTTGTGCCTAACATTAAGGCTAAGAGCAGTTTCTTTTTTACTGTGGATATAAAAGTAATTTCTTGATATCACTTTACAAGTTTCCCTTTCAGGTATGCACAGGGATTTTCTGTCATTACAACCAAAGGGTTCCGGTCTTAGTCTCCTGTCAGTCAAGATTTGTCCAGCTTTTCCGTATCCTTAGCATTTAGCTGGTTTTCTGTCGTATTTAATATTGGAAGTTTTTCACTTTGATAAATAAAGGTTTCTCTAAAACTGCGCTGGTTACCTGTCGCATTACATATATATATATATATATATATATATATATATATATATATATATATATATATATATATATATATATATATATATATATAATATGTATGTATGTATGTATGTATACGTATACACACACACATATATATAGATAGATATAGATAGATAGATAGTCTATATTTGTGCGCGTGTGTTCCCTACATTTATTGTTACTGGTTTCTGAAAATTGTCTGATAATGATTTCTTCGAGCAAATGCAGAAAAAAGATAAAGTTCTAAACCTAGTAATGACCAAGTGGCAAATTACTCTATTTATCATATGTTGAAAGGATGTGTAGAGAACTGATTTACAGAACTGGACTAAACAAGACAGTTCTTTTTCACAAGGAACTTGTTACCCTTTATGATTTGTATTGTTTAACTTATTCACTCGCATTGCATGGTCACCCACTCTTTGCACACGATCGAACCTCCCAAAAATCTGTTCTACCCTTAGGCGTAGGTTATCTTCTATAGATCTTGTGGTTGGTGAAGGATCCTGTGGCCAGTGAAGTACTTTTATATAATATACATCATAACACACATCGTTAAGAAGTGTGAGTTCATGCAAATTTTTAATTAGTTGTTGCTGGAACGATTGGGAAAAGAGCCTGTGAGTTGATATTGGTTGCCAGTAGCTTTTACCTTCTTTATGCAGCTTTTTCATATTTCACTTAATTGCTGCATAATCTCTAGTACGATTTTAACGTTAGTTTTGACTGTGGCAGAGAGAGAGAGAGAGAGAGAGAGAGAGAGAGAGAGAGAGAGAGAGAGAGAGAGAGATGAGATGCATACGGATTGCGGAGAAATATGGTGAAGTGGACATCAAAATGAGAGAGAGAGAGAAAGGAATTATAATGCCGAAGAAGAGTTTCTTTCCTTATTTGTATTTTATTCACCGTAACGCGGTGTTTATAAAAAGTAAGATGAAAGCGCAAAAATGTGACAATTTCATACAGTGAGAATTATGTTATTATGATAACCCAGAAATCCTCAAATAAAGACGCAGTGTTTCAAAACTACATTCACAATGCATCGCGAAATTTTCAATAAATACCTTTGCCCCCCTGCGACCCCCCCTTAAGGGCACTACCTTCCCTGCACACTTCATGACAATTCCGAAAAATTTGAGCAGCGATTAGGCTAACAGAGACAATACTCCAGCATATTTCACACCATAATCAAAATATATACAGGAAATAGCTTACCTTACAGTGGAGGATAGACTTCAGCAGCAGCTTTCACAAAGGCGTGAAACCTTCGTAAGGGGTCTTGAACGTGCAATTTGAAATATGCAACGGCTAAATATCCAACAAAATGTTTGTTACGCCGGCCATATTTTGGGACTAAATTCTTGACATCTCTCCACCGTCTCTCTATCGTATTGGTATGGGCACGAGTTTGTGGATCAACAAAATTGACACTGTGATTGACCTGTAAATGTTTGTAGCCCTCGTTTTTCAGGCAATCGTATGCTTTCCAGCAATCGGAAATGATTGTTGTTCCTGGTTCGATGTACTGTTTAATGACAGCAAGCAAAACCTCAGTGTTTCGTTGTTCAACAGGAACCATAAAAAACTCCCTAGTTTCCCTACAAATTCCCCCAAATACCCATTGACCCTCTATAATTCTGCCCACATTATACTTCCTCTTCCCAAATTTTGATTCGTCAATTTCCACTATTTTACCCTCCCCTCCAATTTTATGAGACCGTCTAAATACCCAATTTACTATTACTTCCCTACAAAATGAAGCCCAATCATTGATGGTGGGATCGCTGAGATGAAGCTCAAAATTAGCAAACTTATAAGAAAACCAATCAGATACAAAAATAAAGCAAAATGTTAAATTAGTTTCAATATCCACGTGAGACTTGGAGAACCATGTGTTTTTAAATATTGAGACAAAAAAATTACACTTTTTTTCTCTTTTTTTTTGAACACTACATAGGTTTTATCGCACCGAAAGGCTTTTTTGTTCAAGTCAAGACGGCACTTTTCCTTACACGTCGGGCAAATGTGTTCACTCTTGATTAATCCGTAATTTTGGGCAAAAGTTACGAGCCTTTCTATTTGCCCATAATAATAGTTTGTGAAATCTCTATAATTCACGTAGCAATTTTCACACACTGTGGGGAAACTTTCCTGGGCAACAAAATCGGAGCTTGTACACGGTCCTGCTAATTCGGTCATGGCGCTAGTGCAAGTAACGCTTAATTGGAGAAAATAGGTGTATTTGCCGAAAAAATTAACGACTTGGTAACATTAAATATTGTCATTGGCTGAAAACACTGTGCTTTCTTTTGTTTCAGAGAAAACTGAAACGTGCTTATTTACGATTGGATATTGTCTATAATGATGTCACTTTTTGGGTGGAGTGTTTTTCGTGACGTCATTCGGAAGGTGTGGTTTCCCCATGACAATTTGAGACTGCGCAGCACACAAACGAACGAACGGGAGCTCATTAACATAGGTGATACGACAGAGACAACAACATGAAGGACTCTGTTTTTTTCTGTAGGTACAAATATTTAAGTTGTGTTTTCTACACCGATAGGACTTACCGCCACTAATTTCCTTCTTCCTTAGAACATACTTAGTATCTTCTTTCAAGGTATAAACACATTTATACTAAAAATCGGCCGGAGCTCTTATTAAGATTAACCCAATTTTTTCCCTCATAAAATTGCATTGTGGATAGTTACATGTTATGTCTAGGAGTCACGTGACCTGGTGAAAATCTGACAGCTGTCAGCCATATTCGCTTGTCATTTGGTCGAAGTCTCTCATAGAGTTAAGCTATGTCTCTGTGTTCGTCCTGTAATTTTGATTATTTTCGGTTAATTCATGATTTTTATGAAAATGAAACACGGTGCATTGAATTTTTAAGAGAACATGGAGTGCTACCTGCAGCAGTACAGTGTTTAAAGTGTGGAAAGCGCTGTCAATTCAGAAAGGATAAAAACGTTTGGCGCTGTAGGTTATGTTTTAGACAAAGGAGAAAATATTGTAATTTTACTGTAAGTGATTGGAAAGGCACATTTTTAGACAGTTAAATTGCCGATATGGAAGTTGTTGATTTTTCTTTGTCAGTTTTTGAGTGAATTTTGGAAACATCGCCCAATTATTAAGTATTTAAATATTTCATCAAAGACCAGTGTTGATTGGAGAAGTTTCTGTAGTGAGGTGAGTCAGTTTTGGTACAATAATCAGGAGCCGATCGGTGGTGTTGATGATGTTGAAGTGGAAATTGATGAAACACTAATTACTCATAGTAAATACCATAAAGGTCGCCCTTTTACCCAGTGTTGGTGGTTTGGTGGTATAGAGAGAACATAAAAAAAATTCTTTGTTGAGGCATTAATTGATCCTGGTGCTGACAATTGGAAATGTGATTCTTTAATTCCTTTAATTAATCGCTACATTAAACCACACACTATTATTTACAGTGACTCGTGGCGAGGTTATAATAAAATCAGTGAGAGTGGATACACTCATTTTCAAGTAAACCACATAGAAAATTGTGTTGATCCCAATAATCCTAACATCCAATCTCAAAATATTGAACGATTGTGGCGAGATATTAAGGAGTGCATTAAAAGGCCTGGTATTAAAAAAAGACTATTTGAAACAATACCTTGCTAGGTATTTATTTATTAAGCACTACCAAGCTTCAGTTTTGCATCAATTTTTTCTTGAAGCTGCTAAACTGCATCCACCTTTAAGTGACACTCGGCCACCATCACCACCTAGGGAATCCTTTTCTGATGACGACGACGACGACACTGTAGATGAGCCACAACCTTCTTGTTCTGGATATAAACCATCAAAACGTTTGTGTCCATCCAATTAAAGTAAATTTATAATTTTATTTGAATTAGTATTGTAACATAATATACGTCCTATATAGGTTAGGTTAGGTGTCCTAGGTTAGGTTAGGTGTCCTAGGTTAGGTTAGGTTGGTTTGATCTGGTTAGGTCATTTAAACACTATCCGGGGGTCCGCCCCGGTCAGGGCACAGTGTCCTAGGTTAGGTTAGGTGTCTTGGTTAGGTTAGGTTGGTTTGATCTGGTTAGGTAATTTAAACACTATCCGGGGAGGAGGGAGGCTCCGCCCACCGGTCAGGGCACCACGTCCTAGGTTAGGTTAGGTGTCCTAGGTTAGGTTAGGTATCCTGGGTTAGGTTAGGTTGGTTTGATCTGTAGGTGCTCCTTATTCATTATTTCAAATGCTGTTTTGTATCCATGGTGATTTACCCCACCCAAAACCCCGCATTCCCAAAGGGTCCCCAACCTTGTTGGATGCAGTAGGGGGGTATAAGCTAGTAACTGAAAAACAACTCATTTCCCCGAAGTATTACTATCTTAACCATTCAGAACACATTAGAACACACGTGAAAATACATAATTACTCTAGAAAAATGGAGTTGGAACTACTGTAAAAATTTACCAAATTTTAAATTACTTTTTCTATAAAGCTTTTTTGAGGGTATCAAAAATATTTGTGTATAAATGAGTAAAAACCATAGAGGTCATAATGCCGAACTTAAAAGGATCACAGGTTCGATTCCCAGACTCGTTAATATGCTTTCGTGTTAGTAAATCTAAGTGTACCCGTTAAAAGGGTTGTTTGGCACGGGGTAAGTTCCAAGACTGAAAGGTGTCTTAGTGTGGCCTTTGTGTTCGTGGCAAGTGTTGCAATTGTTTATATGTTTCCTAATATCTGTAACCATCGTAGACCAGCAGAATAGCGATTTGGCTTTTTGTGACATGATAGAAAACTCAGGATGACCTTGTAAGGGATTTGAATGCAACCAGTTTAGGACAGTCTGTATATGAGAGATTGGTACTACTACCTAGTCGTCAGTCGACTGCGGTGTACTTCGGGTTTTCCTAGTCACGGATCTACACAGAATATTATCCTTGATTATGAAATTTTGCTGCAAATATTTTGTGTATTCCTTTTCTTTAGGATTCCCGTTCAAAGCGTTTATTATTTTACTTAACTGAGGGTCTTTTTGTTGCTAAGTCTGCACCAGTTCTGCGCTCCACCCTATGTCTTCAACGTTCTCGGTTGTTTGGGTTAATGACTTCTCATTTTCAAACGCCATTTCAACTGTTTGTATGGGTGTGGCAATATCTTCTAATTCAGCTAAAGGTTCTGAGTATGTTGGTGCGGGGTTGCGGGATAACGTGTCAGCGATGATATTTGCTTTCCCAGGTAGATATACTATTTTCGCACCAAAGTCCTGAATGATGATCATATGCCATCTCGTTCTTTTAGGGCTGTGGTTAAAGCCTTTGAAGAAGTCGGGTGGGAGGCTTATGATCAGTGGATCTTAACAGGATAGCCGTAAATTATGAACTTGAAATGCACTAACGAATTAACAATAGCTAGCCCTTCCTTACCTATTACTGCGTATTTACTTTCAGATGGGTTCAATTTACGTGGATAAAAAGCTATTTGGAAAAGCTGGTTATCCTTTTACTGTAGTACCCCTCCTACCCCATGAGCTGAGGCATCAGTTGCAATAAAAAATTCCTTACTGAAATTGGGAAATTTTAAGATAGGGAAGGTGATCCATTTGTCTTTTAATGTATCGAACGCCGATTGTTGTCTTTCGTCCCGACTCCCATATGAAATCTGCACCTTTCTTAGTGAGGTCAGTTAAAGGAGCGGCAATTAGTGAGTAGTTATGCACGAACCGGCGGTAATACCTGGATATGCCTAAAAACTGTTGTACGCCTTTAATGTTAGTGGGTACAGGAAAGTTGCTGATGGCTGTAACGGGATATCGTAAAACCCAAATAGACTAGTTCGTGTTTGAATTTATACTCTTAAATTATGCTGTCTTAATCTCTGAAGAACTAACTCAAGTTTACGCAAGTGCTCTTTTATGGTATTGGAAAAAATTACGAGGTCGTCCATATAGGCGTGGAGAGTTACACCTAGCAGGTCACCAAACACAATATTAATAATTCTCGTGAAGGTTATAGGGGTGCAGCGTAAACCAAAAGGGATACGTAAAAATTCATAATGTCCCTTTGTCGTGCTAAAAGCGGTGTAGGGTGTGCTTTCTTTATCTAAGGGTATCTGGTGAAAGCCTGTAAGTAAATGCAATGAAGTGAAATATTTATTCTGACCTAACAGTGATAAGATGTCATCGGTACATGGTACTGGGAAACTATCAGGAATCGTTTCCTCATTTAGGCAATGGAAGTCTACACAAATTCGCCAAGTCTGATTCTTTTTTGGCACAACAATTAAAGGAAAATTATAAGGACTATTGGATTTTTTTTTGACTCCTTCATCTAACGTTTATATCTACTTCTTCACTGATTTCGTTCTGAAATTTCATAGGAAGGCGATACGAGGGTACTTGGATAACTTTATTTTCATTCCTTAACCTGATATGATGTTCAATTACATCTGTTTTTCCTAGAGATCCTTCGCTAGTGGAAAAGACATTGTGATATTTGGATAGAAGCTCGAAAATTTTCGGTCTGATCCCTTTATCCTGGCTATCTGCATTTATTTTGTTTCTGATTGATTGTAAAAGACTCGTCTACAATGGGTTGCACTGGGTTAATTTCGGCGACGGTAAGAATTCGATACTTATATGCTTCAATGTCTATGACATGTTGGTTCTCTTTGATAATTAAATCGGTATTCAGGTGGTTAAAGACTTCAATATTGACCTGGTGATGGGAGTCAACAATGTACAAAGCTTGTGTTACAGAAATTTTATGATCCTGGCAAAATTTTCCTGACGCATTTTGAGATACGAGGCGATGTTAGGTTCGAGCGACTGCATGTAGGTTGCCAGAGTGGGTTTCAGAGAATTGTGATTGGTGGTTAATATGATATCTTTGTTCTTGAGGCAGGTGAGAGGTTTTTCAGTGTACGTTACTGTTTTGAATGTTTGTCTCCCTTTGGTCCAAAACGGATTTTAATGTGTGAAGACCTGTAGAATTTTCCTTTGACAAACATGCCATTTTTTGCAGGTGTTAGAACAACGTTTTGAATGCACGTGGATGGATATCCTACACTTACAACTGGATACATATTGTGTTGGACTAAAAGGTGTCTGTGAGCATACGCTTTCTCACAGGATACTGCACTTGAGCCGCACCCATTACCCTTAATTCATTATTTCCGATGCCTGATAAGTGGACTTCTGATTTCTCAGTAGGGAATTTAGAAAACAGCAGGTGGTGAGTACGCAGGTCCATTATGTTACGTGGCCTACTAGAGTCGAAAAATAACGTAAAGGGTTGGTGTTCTAAATTGAATGCATGCAAAGTAGGACGTAACTCATCTGTACTAGTGATAGCATGGATTCTATGAAAATCTATGGGATCTTGCACTGACTTAGGTATGGTCGTGTGGTTCGCAGGAAAATTCTGGGTTATGCACATTCATTCAAGGTGATTAAATCTATTATTTAGTTTTAAAAAAATGATATGGACGACCCAACATCATTCTCCTCCCCGATGGAGTAATTTACGTGGTGCATGTTTTGCCTTGGGCACTCGGAAAATTTGCTGTATTTTGGTTATTTTGGGCAGAAGGTTTAAGAACAGAGTTCCCGGAAGGTCGATTTACCTGTGTTTGTTTCTGCACAGCATTACCATGAGAGGTTTTTTCTCATTATTGTTTGGGTGTTTTTTCTTATCACTACAGACGTTCAGTGTATTTGTAACATTACCCTGTGAACGGTTACGAGCATTACACTAAGCATATGAATGGTTTGTGCTATTATAAATGGAACAAAAATGCGTATGGCAGTCATTCATCATTTGTCCTATCCTCTTACAATTGAAACTAAGTTACCACGACCGAATTATTAATAACTACATTTACTTGTTGTGGTTTATTTTCTTGTTTTGAAAAGGCCTAGACAAGAGATGGGTCTAAATCTGCACATTTTGACAGATGTTTCCTAACTTGTTTGTATATGCCCAGTTCTGTACTGTCGGGAGTTAACTTTTCATCAAAACACCGAATCAAGGCTTCTGGCAACATTGCTGATATGAAGGTTAGGAGATGAGCCTGACAAAATTCTTTGTGGCTATATTAGTACCATTAACCTAATTTGACTGATTAAATTGATTCATGTATTCACTCAGACGGTCTGCAGTTAATGCAGCCCTATCTACTAGGCTGAGATTAGTCATGGAAATAAGCTTATGTATATTCCTCAAAGCTAACCTTCATCCAGCGCTTCCTACCTACCGTAGATTGAGCGTAATTTTACTTTGAATTCTTCTCACGTGTTTGCCTCTTAGAAGGAAATCCCCCTAAGGTATGACCCAGCGTCACCCTTAGCAAAATCAATGAAGCTTTTAGCTTCCTGAAGCTGTAAGGATGGGATTGTTATGCATTTTGCTTTTAGATGAGCAAATACGGGTGAAATCTATGATTCAACCCCTTGTGTCAAAAACCCATTAACTCACCCTTGGAATGGTACTAATATATTTCAAATGGGTAATGTGATTATATATATATATATATATATATATATATATATATATATATATATATATATATATATATATATATATATATATATATATTGTACATTTTAAGCCTGGCCTTAAGGGGGCTCAAATATGTAAACGAAAATAGTTGAGGGAAAAAGCAGAATAAATTACTTGAACTTTCCATAAAAGGATTTACAGGGTTAATTTACTCTAGAGGAAAAGGCCGCCAGAAAACTCAGCTAATTACTTTACATCTATTTATTTACAAGAGGCTGCTTAATAGCCTGGGAAAGAGTAAATGCAGCTGGTCCACACGTGGGGACCCATATATTTCTCACAAGGGGATAGCTGGCTAAAAATGAGGTTCCTGTAAAAGCTGGCTTTCAAAATCTTGCAGTAATGCAACACTTGCGGTAGCAAAGACTTGGACACGTGACTCAGGGAATCTGGAAAAGATCCCAGATTAGACAAGATAAAAACATGAAGGACTTCTTGCTCAAGTTACGATTATTCAGTTTCTCTAACACTGGGGAAAAGGAACTCTAGTGTTTAACTGAGGTATGCACTGAAGACTTAGTCTTTAACAAGTCACAAGGGGAAGCACATAGCCCGATGAGGACAAAGGGCTTTTGATGTAAGAGGGATACAAGTGAGAATTGAAAATGAAATTAGCAAGAGTCGTGTTGGAGAAAAAGAGCTAGTTTGGAGTTTACACTTTCTAGACGTACCTTAATTACTTGAGGCTTGGACATGTGTCATGCTCTGAAGATAGTCCCACCAGCGTTTGGGAAGAGGGCTGATGTCCCGTCAGAGGAGGAGAGTAGAGGCGCGCCCGCCTTGCCTTAGGAGTCGCTTGTCACTGAGATAGATGCTGGGTCTCTTTGAATCACGGGGATTCCATACACCGCCTCGGGCACTGCCTGAAAGTGGTAAACAGCAGCCAGCAGATTTGGAAGGAAAATAGGTCTTATTGTAGAGGTCCCTAAAACCCATTTCGAGGCCTAGCTACTCTCGTGACTTGCCTATCTTACCCTAAGCTTCCGTAAGACCGGAAAATCCTTTCCACCCTTACTACCGTGTGTTCTCTCCCAAAATCGGTTGCTTTAGGAGAAAACATGGCTGGTCATTTATACATACGATTAATAAAATACTGCTGGGAAGACGAAGCGGTCAATAAATGTAACAATATATATATATATATATATATATATATATATATATATATATATATATATATATATATATATATATATATATATATATATATATATATGTGTGTGTGTGTGTGTGTGTGTGTATGTGTAATTAAAAGTTAAATTGTTAAAGTGATATTGGTTCCACTCTGACATACTCTGGGAATGGAGTGGGAGGGCAGTGAGTTTTCTTTCTTTGTCTCTCGTCAGCCATGCTTACCTTGTCATCACAGCTTTATAAGACTAACATAAGGTTGACAGGATTTGAAACCTACCCTAAATGTAGAACATAATTTGTATAGGCGCAATAAAGTAATGTCATCTTTACCATCTATCAGTCCATCAGTATATACTTTCTAGTGATATTTTGGACTTTGTCTAAACGAGATATTATTGGTCAAAATGCCTTTACTTCTATGCACAACTTTAACTCAGGCACAGCTGTTAAGGTTAGTGATCTTATGACCTTGAACATTATATCTAAGTAGAAATAAGTAACTTCATAGGCATCCATGTTGTACAAAAAAAAAAAAAAATCCACCATATTACAAAAGAAATTTACACTGATATACTTGAGTCACTGTGGTTTCGTCTTCATTACTCAGTTTGCTCGCTTACTGTCTTTAAAGATACCTGTACTGCATTATTCACATTACTTGGTGTTTCTATAATTTACTGAATCAGCTGTATATCGGTGATTGAGTATCCCTGTGGCGTTATATGTTTGATGATTTGTATGATATAATGGTATTTTACTAATTTTGAGTCATGATCTTTACAAAATGAAGACGGTATGGAAATACTTCACCACAGACTTCAGTCATTCATTTTATCTTATTCATTGACCTTATTTGGGTGTTTTCTCTTTTTCAGATTTGCAAGAAAGAACCACAGATCATTCTACTGCAGATAGGTGAGTTTTTTGTTTCAGGAATTGTCGATTAATTTTAGTTAAATTGGTAATATTGTTAGTTTTTATAATTTTAGTGAAAATTTGTGGGTTTTACTTGAACAATTGGTGCCCATTATGTGTTCGTTAATATTGCAATAGATTTTTCATGGTCGAATATTTTTCGCTGAACAATGTATTGATCATAAATATTTTCAATTAATACATCCATATTTTCAATTATCACACAAAATTAGCATTTATGATAAGAGGATTTTGTTCAAATTGTTTAACACATGGAATGTTGATTGCCATCTTTTCTTGGCAATGAATCATATTCCAAGATGGCAATTTGTTTGTCAGTTCTATAGGGCACTCTTAAAAATAATCAGAGTGCCAGTTTAATGATGGTAGTCTTAGTCTTTGACAGTTCAAGTACTTGTGAAGTGGAATGCTGGTAATTACTAGTCAGGTGTATATTGCTGGATGCTTTTTACATTAGCCAGAATGCGACCTAAGTATACAAGCAGGCGAGTTTTGGTATTAACAACAGGAAGATAGGGATGGGACAAATAAAGTATTAGAATAGTAGAGAGAAATGTGCACGAGAGATAGTTAAAGAGGAAGTACAGTTGTAACAGATCAGAATGTTGGTGCAATCTCCTCCATGGTCTTAACATTATTTATTTGGGATGAATCTTACCTACTGTTAAAGTTAGCTTATATCTCCGCACTGTTAGGCGAATTGGCATTCAAACAAAAAATCGAATAGCTGCCTGGATGATTCTCGTTCACCAGATGTGTTTTGAATGTTTTAGCTCTTGTCAGAATTCTCCTTGCAGCCATTGCCTCAGGCGATTATTGGTACTCTATGAAGTTTGCCTGTTTTGCATCTGTTTAAGGTGTTGTAATTTTAATTTTTATGCATTCAACTTACCTGTCAGATATATACTTAGCTATAGACTCCGTCGTCCCCGATAGAAATTCGAATTTCGCGGCACATACTACAGGTAGGTCAGGGGATCTACCGCCCCGCCGCTGGTGGCGGGAATAAGAATCATTCCCATTTTCTAAGACAGATTTTCTCTATCGGCCATGACAGCAACATTGTTGTTGTTACTCCTGATTTGATTTTCGTGTTTTTCATCGCTATTGATCTTCTAAGCCGGTTGTTTTGGTGACGTATTGGATCTTTGGTTTGGCATACTCTTTCGTGGACTATTATTTGGACTTGGTTTTTGGATTTTTCTAATAATGTCGGATTCTAGCTTTACAGTTAGAAGAGTGTGTAAATGAGGGATGCATGGTGAGGCTACCGAAAGCTTTGGTAGATCCTCACACAGTTTGTAAGGGGTGTAGAATGATTAGGCAAATTGGCGTTCAAACAAAAAATCGAATGGCTGCCTGGATGAATCTCGTTCACCTGTTCTCCACCTGATGTGATTCTCCTTGCAGCCATTGCCTTAGGCGATTGTTGGTACTCTATGAGGTTTGCCTGTTTTGCATCTGTTTAAGGTGTTGTAATTTTAATTTTCCACTGGAAGCAAAACCAATAACATTAGGCAATGTAGGAAAGATTTTTGTGTAAGCAGGATGTTGGAATTTGAAGTAGATCAACATACGGTTTGTACCGGTTGCAGGGGTACAATGTGTGATATCGAAACTAGGTGTGGGGAATGGAGGGGATTGGTCTGAGTACTTTGTTTGAATATGTCAGATATAGGAAAGAAGGGAAGCTGATAGTCTGCAAAACCAATTAGTAAGGTCAGGTCTTAAACCTGTCAGTTCTTCTGTACCTAGTGTCCCTTCATCTGCAGCTATCCCTATTCAGGCTAGGCATTTTGGTACGTGCTAGTATTGAGATTTTCTTTTTAGCTCCACCTTCTGTTCCCCATTAATTCAGCAAAAGCAAATCAAGAAGTTAAACATGATGTTAACCTTATTTCAAATTCTAATAAAAGTTTACCGAGTCCATGACAGAATGGCCTGAATCCAGTGTGTGCTCATTTTTGCATTCCCTTGTTAGAAGTAAGGTGTGCCCTCGCCTGTTCATAGCCTGCGTCTTGGACTGCCCTGTGATAATGGGGCTTCGTGAAAGGGAACCAGGTCGGTTCTCGGGGCGATGGAGTTCTGTGCTCTCCAATACCTACTTCACCCTTTTCATGGTCTGAATCTCGTTTAATGCGTTTGCCTAAGAACCATTTTGGTAAGTGTTAATCTTCACTAAGTATGTGCATTCTGCCGTCATCGGCACCCAGTTTGAGGTTGTTAGCACACGTAGCTAGATAATGTCTGTTGCAAGTTTTACTTATTCTGATGTTATGTCGACTCAGTCAAAGGTTAACCAATCACATGTTTTACTAATTCTAAATTCTTGTCTGCTAGCCTATTCCCTTTTCTCTTTCGAAATAAACTTTTTCGTTCTTTGTATGCTTTTTCTTCGGTTATTAGCTGCCTCTGTTAATGTTTCTCTTTCCCTTTCCAAATCTACAATGTTTCTAATATCTTCAGTTGTTTCCAAGCTAGATATTATTTTAGCTTCATAGCTTTCTTACGATTGTTCGTATGGCAATGCTTTCAAGTATGTTGATTCACTTTCGGACGACGTGGAAGAGTCGTCATACCTCCTCTCTACCTGTCTCTCAAACTTCCCATTTTCTTTTCCGCCTCATTTTCTTCCCCTCAGTTCACTCGTGTGGACGCAGCTGAGTCACTTAAGACTGTCTCCCTTTCATCGAGTCGCTGATACGATAAAGTACTCAGCTGCTGTCGCCTCCTGTTGCCAAGTATCGCTTCCTGTCGCCAGGTGTTGCCTCAGTCAGCAGGTGTCTCCACCTGTTGCCCTCCGGCAGAAGAAGAGTTTTAATTGGAGAAACTTCTTAGGTTTGATCAGTATTTGTTGCAATGTTATGCTTCAGTGTATCCTTATTTAGTTGAGGAAAGAGGCCACATAGAGAATGTGACTCGCTTGTCTTAAAGTATTTTGGCATCCTTTAACTATTTGGAGAATAGAACCTTAGCTTTCTTCTTCAATTAGAGCATGTTTCGTAACTTTCCTCGTACTCTGTCGCACAAAGCTCCCTTTGGGTCTGCCGTGGCTTTTCTTCTACTTTTTTTATGAAGTTGCTGAGAACTGGAGACTGCCTCTTGTAATACAGGCACTTACTGCGGCTTAAACCATGTTTATTAAGAGGTTTGTTTCTTTTTCTTTGTTGGAGAAAGGCAAACTCAAGTCTAGCAGGCTCTTTGGACTTAGTTCAATGGAGTTTCAGTCTAGCTCATTGAGTTTTTATCTTTTATT
>NC_087203.1:20440980-20445980 GCF_015104395.2 Macrobrachium nipponense
GTAGAGGGATATTTGTCAATAACAATTTTATAATTGGTGTCATGCAGACGCTCGCTTTTGTGAGGGAAAGTTTTCAAGGGGTCAAAGGACTGGATGTGCTCAGTGTTAACAGGGGTAAATTAAACATTTCACCCCATCTTTTACATGGTAAAATAGAAGTAGCTGTCCATATACATATATATATTATATAGAATTAGATGATAGATATAATATAGAGATATAAGATATTAGAGATATAGATATATATAGGAGATATGGAGCTCTATATTATAGATGTAGACTATATAATAAGAGAATAGATATAGTAGATAGAATATAATAATATATATTATGATACGATGTATCTTAGATATTATATAGAGAAGAATATATAACTATGTAGATATTGTATATAGCTGTATATAGATTAATAGATAAATATATATTATAGATATATATAGTACTATATTATATAATTATAGAGAATATATCGATAGAATATCATATTATATATAGATATATAGATATATATGTATATAAGATAATATTAGATTAGATATAGATTAGATATATATATTATATAGATATATATATATATATATATATATATATATATATATATATATATTAATTTATATAATATATTATATATATACATTTATAATTATATATATTAATATATATTTTATATATTATATATATATATATATAATAGTATATCATATATATATATTATAGATATATATATATTTTATATATAAATATAGATATATATATATAATAATATATATTTATAACTTAAAACTTTGGGTATTCCATATTAATGCATACTGTCTTCTTTATTGACAGTATTGATTACAGAGAAATTGTTCGGTATATATTCATGAAAGAACTTGGGATTTAAGGGAAGAGGGGCAAAAATTAAATTGTGTTATATAGAAATGAATCGATTTTCTTTGATCAAAGAGCCTTTGATAATGGAATGAATAAGTTTCTCATGTGATTGATGGGCTCATCCTAATGTCGCTTAAGATTCCGTCAATAATCTCTTCACGATTCCACGGTTTTGTTTTTCTCATTCGTTCCTTGCCTCATTGCTTCGTGTTATGGCATTCATTTCTTTGGCAGTCACCGGTGATACAAGCAAACATTTTTTGTTCCCTTTCGTACCTAAAGTATTTGGGTTTAAACATCTTAGAAATAATTTTGGTGACTTCCTTTTGCGTTAGAGAGTACTTTAATAAACTCGTTCGGATGTTTGAGAATTGTTTGGGAAATCCATCTGGGAGTGAACGTCTGTAATCTGGTAGAGTTTGCACTCTTTAGAATAAAAAATATTCTCTGTTCGTTATTTAATTATTTTCATATTGATTCTTCCTTGACCAGGAAAATTATTTGATATGTTTTTATGGATCATTTATCTATAATGACATGTGTAATTTTCCTAATCTGAGCTTTTTGTGAGAACCGGATCTTCTGTCTTAAAGTGCTTCATAGGGACATATTGAAAGCAGAGCACAGATTCACCTGTGACGATACCGCCATGTATTTTAATCTGGGTTGCTTGCAGCTACAGGTAATTAGATTATCGGAAACAGCCATGAGCATTTCCAAGCATTTCATCCTGATTGGCAAAGTTTAATGAGGTTCCTCTAAAGTGACTTTCAGAAGAGAAGTGTTGTTTTGGAAGCATTGCCTTTCGTATTGCATTAATCGAAGTGTAGCAGCTTTGATTGGATCTAGTACAAAGTATCCGAGATGGTTTTATTTTAACAATGCAAGAAAAGTATTTAAATCTTTAAATGATTCTGTCCGTGCCTGTCTCTTAGCACGAATGTGTTGATGTCTGTGTAATTAATAGCTTATTTAGAATGTATGTAAAAGTATGAATATAATGTAATATATATACACTTATGTATATATAGACATTTATATTTATATATATTCATATGTATATGTTTGTTCATGTATATATATACATACATACATATATATATATATATATATATATATATATATATATATATATATATATATATACGTATATATATATATATATATATATATATATATCATATATATATATATATATATATATATATATATATATAATATATATATATGCCAGTCTATACCTGCAAATTTTCTTAGCTCGTCAGTCCATCGTCATCTCTTCCTTCCCCTGCTTCGTCTGCAATTTCTAGGGTCCCAGTTTGTTATTATTTTTGTCCATCTGCTATCTGACATTCTATATGTCCTGCCCACGTCCATTTCTTTTTCTTACTTGTTGTTAGAATGTCCTCCACTTTAGTTTGCTCTCGTATCCATGTTGCTCTTTTTCTGTCTCTTAGTGTTTTCCCATCATTATTCTTTCCATAGCCCTTTTGAGTTGTAACTAGCTCTATTCTAATGGTTTAGTAAGGTTCCAAGTTTCTGATGCATAGGTTAATGCTGAGAGGACCATCTGATTAAATACTTTTTTTTTTTTTAGAGAAAATAGCATTTTATTTTTCACAATTTCATTTTGTTTACCAAAAGCTCTCCATCCCATGCTTATCCTTCTTTCAATTTCGGTCTCATGTCCTAGGGAAACACTTACTGTCTGCCCTAAATACGTATATTCATTAACAATCAATAGAGGTTCGTCCATAACCCTTATTGGTTGTCTTTGGATTTACATTGAACATTTTCTTATTTTTACTCATTCATTTTCAGTCCTACATTTCTGCTTTCTCTATTCAAATCTTCAATCGTCTTGCAATTCCTCCCCTGGTTCACTGAGTAGAACTATGACATCTGCAAATCTTAAGTCGTTAAGGTATTCCCATCAATGTTAATTCCCAAACTAAATTCTTAAAAACTACTTCTAGACACGCTGTGAATAATTTAGGAGGGATGGTGTCTCCCTGTCCAACTCCTTTCTCAATCGGAAATTTCTCTCTGTCTTTATGAAGTTTTAGGATTGCTGTACTACCCGTATAGATATCTTCAAGTGTTCTAACATAAGAATCATCTATTTCTTGCTTTTGAAGGTCTTTCATTACTGCTGAAGCTTTGATAGAATCAAAAACCTTCTCATAGTTTACAAATGCCATACATAGTGGTTTGTCTCACTCTGTTGATTTTTCCTTTAGCTGGTTAATTGCATGGATAAGTTCAGTTGTTGAATACCCGCTTCTAAAACCTCCCTGCTCTCTTGGTTGATTAAATTCTAGCTGTCTTTCTATTCGGCCTACTATGATCTTTGTAAATATTCTATATGTAAGTGTTTACATAATAAAAATATGGAATCAATTCATGTACACCATGAATTTTTATTTACTAATATATATATATATATTCACATAGTGTCTGTATCACACTCCTATAAGTCAAATGCAAGTCAAGTTTGAGTAATATTCAGTAGTTGGTTTTGGTAGCTGACCGAGCTGATGTAAGTGTTTACATAATAAAAATATGGAATGTTAGTCCATATATATAAAAGTCTAAAACTAAAGAGGTCAACCAGATTGCTTGCAGGAATGTGATCAGACTAGAGACGCTAAAGATGACGTATACAATCAGTATGTAGGCTAAGATAACATGCCGTCACCTGTAGTCATTCAATTGTTTATAACCTTAGTCCAAGCTCCCTGCTTGAGACAACTACCGCGACCTATAATTCAAACGGCCTACGTGATCTGTAGCGTGTCTCATTTTGATTGTGTGTTCGTATGTAACTATGTAACTTGTATGTATGTTCATATGTTCGAACTACTGTCTGTTCCTTCATAACTTGTAACAGAGATGGTAGACAAGCAGAACAGAGTTAGCTATCGTCATTAGAAGACCTGTACCTCTTTACCTAAGCTTTATCATGTAGAGGAATAGGATTAGCCATCATCATTGGCAGAAGCGATCAAGCTATCGTTATTAGAAGACTGTACAATCATACTGATCTTCAGCATGTAAAACTTCAGAACGTATATATATTTTATACTTCGTGTTTTCTACAAGAACCTCCTCACCATGAGTTTAACGCATCGTCGTCATAAATTAGAAGATAATCCCGACTTCGTAAGTGATCTACAAACCCCAAGACACTCCATGGAAGATGGAAGTGCAATACCAACCGACTTAGCGTAAGATTATCGCAAGTCTAACATTACCTCATAGGGCGCCTTATTATAGTAGGCACAAGCCCTAAAATATATACAACTGAGAGTAAACTTATTGGGCGGTAATTCTTCAGGTCTTTTGTGTCTCCCTTTTTGTGAATTAAAATAATGATAGTTTTTCCAAGCTGTAGGTATAGAGCATTCTTGCAAACATTTTGTGTAAAGTTCAGCGAGTTTCATTATTAATAAATCTCCTCCATCTATCATTAAATCAATGGTTATGCTGTATCTTCTCCTGCAGCTTTGTCTCTTTTCATGCATTTTAATGCTTTCTTTACTTTTCCTAATGTTAGTTTTGGTACCGGGTCAATTGTTTCATTATTCCTATTGACAAAGTTATTTCCTATAATACTATTGTACAGCATTTTATAGAAATCCTCAGCATTTTTCATCACTCCATCTTTATTATTGATAATATTTCCATTTTCATCCTTTAAAGCAAATATCTGTTGGCGCCCTGTTCCAAGTCTTCTTTTCATCAACTTGATGAATAAGGGATTTGGCTTGGTTATTTGGGTAGGTAAATGCAAAAGCGTTAGATTTTCCGAGAGTCTGTGTCACCGTCTTAATCCTGTCCAGGTGTGGGATTTTAATTTCATCGTGGGGTGTCTCTCTGGTCTTGTCTTGAGGGGGTCCATAGAAAATTATATTTGCTTTATGAATCGCTTTCTCAGTTATAGGGTCAGGATACCTTGAAGACGAAAGCTGCTTACGAATTAGTTCATATTCCTTTTCCTGGCAATCAGGGGAACAAATTCGTAAGACACTCAAGAATAGATTGCTGGCTACACCTATCGTGATATAGAAATCTCATGATAACTATAGTAGTGAATGTATGAATGTGAGAATGTTGGTTTCCTGTAT
>NC_087203.1:20450980-20461446 GCF_015104395.2 Macrobrachium nipponense
CAATATCACTGACGCTGTTAGGTGCTGGAATTGGGTCACCACCTCTTTTTCTTCTACGTTGAACACTTCGTTGCAATGAAGTATATTAGGTCAGTAAAAACCTGGCTTCTTCTGGCAAAGAAACTCGAGCTCCTAGATTACTTCGTTTGGAACAATCATTAGAAGAACTAGGCTGTTCCCACGGAAGACTTGAAATGAAACCATTTTCTTCATTGCTGATGTTGCTTGCTGCGGCACATGATTATGCGTCATAACTTCTTCCCATGAGCTTCCATTAACATGAATTCGACCTCTGCATGTGTCTTGTGTACAACGCCAAGGCTATTTTTCATTACGAAGTTTTCTATCTAAACGATAGCAAAGTCCATTTAATGTAATGTGATCACGACCTTTCCCTGATAAAATCCGCTCCATGGGGCTTTACTTTTAATTTTTAGCACCGTGAATGTTTTGTAAAAAAACTAACTCCAGAAAAAGAAATACACAGTCCGAGTTTAGAGGAATACCAGTAACAATTATTCGCTTGTTGTTATAGCATAAATAACAACCGTAAATTGTTTGATGGTTGAAAGTGTAAACACTCACTGATTATTACCAGTACTTTTAACTGCAAGTAGTTAGTTTTATTTTCTGTCGCCAAATTAAAAATAAATTAGTATAATTTTCAGTATCTTATTTCAATAAATATATTTAATTTTCTTTATTTCCAAAATAATTTTCAAATAAAAACTAATTTGATCACTGTTTTCTTAATTTCCATGCTTTAGCTTTATTTCGCCAAATTGTCTTTGTGCTGAATAGTCCTTGTGCTGAATCGTCATGCGCTGAATTGTCTCCAAGCTGAATTATCATGTGATGAATTGTCGGCGCTGAATTGTCCTCTGCGGAATTGTCGGCCCACGATAAGATATGTATATATATAAATATGTACATATATATTTATATATACATTAATTTTGTATGGTCTTTCCTCTATTTTCCTTATCAAGGAGTTCTGTGTCGCTAAAGCTAGCAAGAAACGTGCCAAAGGGGATCGTCAAATCCAGTAAAGTCATTTTTAATTATATTTATTACAACTACTATTGCAAGTTGTTCTCTCTCTTTCTCTTAATGCGACGTTTCGCCCAGATCTGCTAGGGCATTATCACAGTGATGGTTGCTGGAGGTCTGAATCCTGGTGTTGTTGTTTGGGATTGAGCTGGCCTTATGCCTGCATGGGCTCTTGCTCATAGAGCAGCCCTGTAACAGTGACTGTAATGGGGAGGGATAGGATAGGGTAAGGGAACCCGGAGGGTCCCTCTGAAGGAACGTATGGTTTGGAAGGGAGAATAGGGGGCTAAAGGAAGTTATTAGGAAGAGGGATAGATAATAAAACAGACCCATTTGTCTTTAGTGTGTAGATTTAAATATATTGTGTCATATGATTGTGTGTGGTGTGACTCGGTTAGGTTGGCTTTGTTATGTATCAGGGTTTGGAAAGGGCTATCAGTTATCCTCGGTTTCCAATTTGGTTCGTCCTCCCCCACTCCCTCCAAATAGGGGGCAGGTGGGGGGGGGGGGACTCAGACCACGGTTGCAGATTTTAACAAGAGCTTGTGTTAGCAATGTCAGTTTACCGGGCTTACTTCCATATGTGACAGCAGTATTAGTGTGTTAGTTACTAAATGAGTGCCTTAATTTTAGTCTTAATATTATATGTTGCAAGTATGGTTCTCCCGTAGGTTTGCCCTTAGAGATTAAACTTAATTTTAGTGTTAGTTTGGGACTTAGTAAGATTAAACTTAATTTTTAGTGTAAGTTTGGGACTTATTAAGTTTTGTGATTGTTGGGGGGGGGGGGGGGGTGGGGGGGGGGGGGGGGGGCGGGGTATAAGATACTAGGTGTAGTAATACTGGTATTTCAAGGTTGCCTCGTAGGGTCCTCTTTGTATCATGCTCATGCAGGCGCTCACAGATGCTCATGGAGGACTCAGAGGATATTCAAGTTTTCATTGGCTGGCAGCCAGGCATCGAAAACGCTTGGGATGTATTAACCTTCTCAGGTGTGTGGTGTCACCGGGAGCCGGGTTTTTATTGGCTACGACTGTGTGATGTCACTCCTGGTATTACTGCCATCCTCTTATCTGTTGGTCCCGCCAAGGGAGAGGGGGGGGGTGGTTATTCCATCTTGGTGGAGGGTTCAAGTGTATTCCGCTGTGGATCCTCTTGGGGGGGGGGGGGCCTTCCTCACAAAGGTAGGCAGCAGGAAGGGTTCCTGTGTTGTATTTAGGAGGGGTTTCTGCTCTAGAATGAATAATGCTTCACGGAGGAGTAGCCGTCGCTGATCAGGGGCTCTTCTGATTATCTCTGTGTTTTTTATGATGTCTTCTCACTCGACATACTGTTGGTGGGCGGTGAGGGCATGATGTTTGATGGCACTATTCTGGGTGTAACAGGAGATCCTCTTGGACAGTCATAATGTCATCATTCAGATATAGACTGCAGGACATCCTTGGATAGGCCATGTGTACTGGTAGATGACATTATTCTGCTTCAGGGGTCTCTTGTCCTTCGGTACTTGTAATAGATTATAAAAGAGAGCCTCTTCCCTTCCTCCACAGGGATGACGTTCTCTTCCACAATCTTCATAATACATTTCCCTTCTTTCTATCCATGGTGCATAAAGGACTTGTAGAAAAGGCGTACAGCCTCGGAGGGGGATTCCCTTCATTCTCTTCGTCCTCCATGTACCATTTGTTCTAAGCTGTCCTTATCTCCCTGTTGATCAGCTTGTTGGAGTAACCATTGTTGACCACCATTTGTGAAGCTCGATCCAGTTCTGCATGGGTGTGCTGCCACGCTGAACAGTGTGTTAAGGCCCTCCTCACAAAGGCCCTGCAGTGGTGGTCTTGAACCTCGCAGGACACTCACTTTCTCTGTTTAGGCAAAGTCCCAAGTTTGTAGATTTGGTGTAGATGGTACTGGTCATCTTCAGGGTAGTATCTAGCATATGTCCGGGGACATTGGTGTTGCTCTTCGACGGTACTTATGTAAAAGTTGGGGAAGAGGACCCTCAAGGGGGGCCCTATTGCCACGCCACCTTTCTGGCAGAATGTCTGTCCTCTGGGGGGTGAAGGGGCCTCTCTTCTTGCAGATGTCTAGGAGTGTCTTTAGGGATTTTTCCAGGATGTTTGGAGGTTGCATGTCAAGGCTCCTGTAGACCTTTTCTAAAGTGATGTCTATGGTTTCATCGATGGGGACGTTGGTAAACAGGGACTCCACGTCGACGGACACCATCGTGCTGTTGCCAGGGGAATCCTGGATTTTCTCCAAGAACTCTGTTGAAGAACTAAGGCAAAATTTGGAGGGGGTACACGTGTCAGGATTCGGTTTAGGCGTTTTGCCAAAGCATAGGTCGGGGCAGGCATCTGGCTGATGATGGGGCATAAGAGGTTACCAGTCTTGTGTCTCTTCACGTTTCCTAAAGATACCCCAAGCTGTAGTCTCCTTGGATGGGCGGGAGGTGGGTTGCATTTGTTGCGGCGTTCATTATAGTGATGATGCGGTTAGCATCCTGCTTGATGTCTTTAGTAGGGTTTCTGGTCAAATTCTAGAATTTGGAGGTGTCTGCTAAGATGTCGTCCAGCTTCTTGAAATATTCCTGAGTCTTGATCAGTACAAAGGCTGTTTTATCCACCCAAAGTATCATTATCTCCTCACTTTTCTTTAGATCCGCTGTTGCATCCTTCAGCTTTTTGGTAAATATCCCGCTGGTGTAGTTCCCTCTGTCTGTCAGGGCTTCTGCTAGTAGGAGAGGTTGAAGGGTGTCACTGGTCTTAAGGGTCTTCTTGGCCTCTTAACTGCCGTATGGAGTCAAGGAGCAGTTTTATCTCCATACATTTTTCATGCTTCCCGGGTTTAGCCATGAAGTGACAGTTGAGGCCGAGGTTGAGTAGGTAGTCTTCCTCGGGGGTCTGTCTATACTGGGTGAGGTTTATATACCTCTGGGTCTTCTCTTGGATACATATCTTCCCTCCATTGAGGTCCACAAGCTTACGGGTCGCGCCCCTGACATGCTTCTGCGTGTCATCCTCTTGCAGCAGGTGGGTGAGATGGGCGTTGGGGTGCTCCTGGTGGTCATCTGGTGGTCCTCCCGTTGGTCCTCCTGGCGCTGATGTCTCGATCAGTATTGGTGTCTTGATCGGTAGTCTGGTTCGGGGTTGTCTTGTTTGTTAATGGGATCAGGCAGGGCAGCTTCAGAACGTACTTCCGCCCATTCCTTTCGCAGGTGGTGAGATGGGGCTCTCGCCCTAAGTAATTGTTTCTATTACTTAAGGAAAAATTTAATGAAAGAATCAAAACAGAGCATGAATAAGTCGCAGAAAACAAACGTGAAACTTTTTTTATCATATATTTTTAGTGCCCATTAACATTATGCTAGGAGCAAAACTCATGACTTTTATAGGAAGTATCTCCTACTTAACTTCATTAATACAATTATTGAGAAACAAGATAAAAGTGTAGATCTTTTCAGATTATATATGAAGGTTTTTGCTTTTTTGTCTGAATTTTTAGCCGGCGAATTTTGAATTTATGTTGGGAGAACGTTTTACTTTGTATTATAATGATCAACATAGAGGGGCAATTAATAGTTAAAAAGTTCATGAGTGCTTCATGATCGTAGTTGATACATGATTATAGTCCAACGGAGAAGGGCATAATTGCAGCTGCATAGGTAAGTTCGCAATGGTGTCAGCTGAGATCCCAAGAATACAAGATGAATTGGGTGAAAACTATGAGGCAGGGTGAGAGGAGATTTGTGGAAGACAGGGCACAGGGTGGACTTTGGTTGTGAACTTTTCTGACACTGTTGCCTCGTACGGCTTTGGGGGATATGATGATGATGAGAGCAAGATACTTCTGTATCAAAGTTTGTATAACAATAGCTTTTCACCGCTTCACTTTATTGTATTGGAATCAAATTGTTGTCTTACGACACAGGCAAACGAATCGCCCTGGGTTTTCATAGATTAAAAAACTGTCATACATTTTATTTGACTGGCTAAATGTTCTGGATACCACTGAGGTTCTTGCACAAGAAGAGAGGAATACCGAGTTATAATTAAGATATTTGTTTCTTTATCATTTTTTTTATAAAAGGGGCTTGAAAAAAGTGTGGAAGAGCTTTCGGTGTCATAAAATACATAGATTTTTTTTATAAGGGATACTAAGTATAGTTAGTTGTTTTCGTAAATGTTATGTTTTCATTCTGCGTGTAACTATTGTTTTTCTAACTTTGTAGCTGTAAGGGCCCATGTAGACTTATGTATGTTACAGTCCTTTGGAACCTACGGTCACCTGAGACCTGTCTCATTGGAAAATTGATGCACGTCCAAGGGGATTTTATGAGCAGAGGAAAATATATCTCCGAGTCTTTTCCACTCCATATTTTGAAGCTGTTTGGGTTCATTAAATTCTAGAACATAAGGCGATGATCCCCTTTCATCTGCCCTCTTACTATTACGTTTCATTCACGGTGGATGATATTCTCTCGCTCCCTTTCCATGAAGAGCTATTTTAGGGGCATTTGTTAGTTGAATATGATAATTCATGCCGTAAAATTTCTGTACAGTTTCCATTTATGTTAAACAGCGAGTGGATGAAATGAAAGACGCTTTTAACCTTAAATTTATATCTTATTATATAGCAAATGTTCATTTAACAAATGAATTTCATGAAATTTTAATAGGTACATAAACAGTTTAATTCAAATTTTACAGTATTTTGTTATAAAAAATTTTCGAAGTGTAATATCAAGATAAAAAAAAAGTTATTTACTTATTCTCTCGATTTTACACGATCTCGTATTAAAAAAGACAAGAAGGGAGGCAAAATAGACATTGACGCATGAATAACCATTGCAGGCAATTTTCTTCAATGTTTAAAGAATCTGCGTAACTTTCTGGCAATGTTCTGTGAAATATACATCCTATGAAATAATCACCCGGTCAGTTTTAAACAGTTATTTATATATTCTCATTTTGCAAAGGTGTCAAGTTCTGTAATGAGGTGGTTAATTAAACACAGAACAGTGAGTAATTAAGTGTTATTCGGTTAACATTCTCTCTCTCTCTCTGGTAATTAAGTATTATTCCATAAATAATTTTATCCGGATTAACCTCATTCTCTCTTTTGTAATTAGGTAAAATGCCATTAACAGTGTTTTCTGGTAAGCACCATTCTCTCTCTCTCTCTCTCTCTCTCTCTCTCTCTCTCTCTCTCTCTCTCGCTTGTGAGTGCATGGGGGTTTCGCTCGTATGTTCATATAAAATGGAACATGTCTTTGCAATGTACCATAATACATCTGAGCAGAACAGTTGAAATATACCTTATTAGTTTGAACTTCGCCTAACAGCTTTGCTAGACATGACATGTGTCCCGTCCTCTTACGACGTTCATTTCCTGAAGCAAGTTCTGTTCTGGAAATTTCTAAACTTCTTTAGTGAAATGCTCTTCAAAATTTTTTTCTCTTTTTTTTATCGGTAAAAAATGTATGGTTCTAACCGA
This sequence comes from Macrobrachium nipponense, assembly GCF_015104395.2. Classification (NCBI taxonomy): domain Eukaryota; kingdom Metazoa; phylum Arthropoda; class Malacostraca; order Decapoda; family Palaemonidae; genus Macrobrachium; species Macrobrachium nipponense. The sequence goes on from NC_087203.1 coordinate 20,457,526, forward strand.
ACACTTTTCTCATATATCTGCAATTTCTTTCTGCAAATATCCAGAGAGGTTTTTGCGTTTTCGTGTACGCTACTTGTGAAACAGTTTATAACATTTATTTTAAAGGAATGTAGCAGTTTAGACACTTTTCCAAGTGTTCGTAGAATATTAGTTTTCATCTTCGCGATTTAAAGCAAAGAGCAATGCATACGTCAATATTCATTGGCAAAGAAATCCAGTGGTACAAGACGTTTATCACCCAACAGATTTTACAGTTTCGCTTATCAAAATACTAGACGCTCTTTTATCAATAAATGTTTGAGAATGCTGATTTCGCTCATGGCCTATATTTGTCATAATAAGTTTAATTATAAATGGAATATTCACCTGAACGCGCCATATCCATAAACGTGGCATATTCATCAAGGAAAAGAAAACCGTACGAATCTCTCTAAATTTGATTGTAATTGTTGTAACAGGACATGAAATGCATTTTGTTGGGAAACAGTGAGCTAGAAAATAAATAAAAAAATCTAAAAGAAAGCCAAAAGTGTTTGTGCAAAGTTTGCAAAGCACTTGTGAATCGAAGTTTGGAGATGATAATTATGGACAGGAATACAAATTTCATGTAATGTATTGGCGACCCTGATAGGAATTCTATTTTTAGACATACTTTGTAACAGTTGTCGGATAATTATGATTTTTTTTTTTTTTTTTTTTTTTTTTTTTGTGGTGGCTCATTCGTCCTGCCAAGAATATAGAATGTCAGCTAAGAACGAACTCCGAAGTTTCCTTTCCACCGACCGCTGCTGAGATCACTGACAACTTTTAATATTGAGTTTTTACTATAAACATAATCTTATTATACCACAGTTTTTATCATAATTTATCAGCCACTGACTGTTGCTGAATGTAGTTTTACTTTCAAATTATTCTTAGTTATAATATTTTTTATTCTTTACAGCATGGTTACTGGGATATGGGGAGTATATCTTTTTTGTTTATCATATACAAAAATTCTCAAGTAGCTTAAAATGAAATACGCTATTTTCATTGTTGCACGCAAATTCCATGTATTTAGTTCTTGCCGAAGACAACATAAATATTCTTTTAGATACGAAAAATCATCATAAACAACAATATGGTATTCAGTTATGTCTTGACATGTGTCTAAGGGATAAATGACCAACACCAACTATTGGAAGCATAATTGCAATTAAAGCTAATATTTGTCTCTCAGATCCAAGGCTAGAGTCATTGATGCTGCAGCCAACCATCAGACCAAAAGTGGAACGTGACCTCCCATGATTTCATGAGAACTTGGATCTGGAGTCTGTCAATTGAGAAAAGTGTCATTCATCTGCAACCAGTCAATAGTTAAAGTGGAATCCATCCACCCAAGGTCCCTCTGCACGGGTCGTTGAAATAGAAGAATAGCAGAGCAGAGAACACTTAATTCATACTAATATCGCGTATATTTCTCAATAAACGCGCGGTCAACATCGCCTTAATAGCGGCTAGCTAACAGTGATTTTCAAATCTTCCGAGAGAGCAACGAGGAAAGAACTTGCTTTTCCACGTAAATGCTGGGGCTATAGCATAACTTGGCTGTTGACTAATTAATATCATAAAAGAATGCTGGCCACAAAATAATTTTGTGATGTCATTAAGAAGCAATTACATTCGCTAGATATATTTGTGTGATTACATTATATCAACGCTCTCTCTCTCTCTCTCTCTCTCTCTCTCTCTCTCTCTCTCTCTCTCTCTCTCAAAGAAATGGGACAATGAATGTGATTTTGTAGCAATTTTATCGTTATTTACTTTCAGTCACTGTAACGACAGTAGTTTTGAAACAAACTCGGGAGCAGTTTCTAAAGATTTTGGAGTCATGAGAACAAATGTTAATAAAGCTAAGTACGGTTTGATTAAGTAGGTCACCCTTCACTGCCTTCCCACCCGAACAACTCCGACCCCCTTCTAGCCTGTCTCCCTCCACCCTCTAAAGCGTTTTATATAATCCTGAGAAAAAAACCCTTATAAACCTATTTTTCACGTTGCAGATTGTTCACACTTATTTTTTTTTATCAACGTACTTTAGTTTTTATGTAATACGAAAGTAAATATATGTCAACTGGTAAGGAAACGTCTGTCCCAATGAGGCTCGTCTACTATGTAAACAAACGCGGCCTTGCCATTTACAATGCCTCGTGAACTCAAAGGGTAATAGAAATCTTTTCCCTGCCTGTACCTAGATCGTGTAACTACCATTACCTAATTCTCAATAGGATGTAAACGAAACTTGCCCATTTTCGCATGAAAGTCGACTGGGTCTTGGAGCTTTGTGTTTAAGAATACTAGATTAGTTTTTGGGTGCTACTTTGGCTTTTTATCTCATGTCACCTTCGAGGTGGCGAAAGCTCAATGGAATGACTTGTTTAGTACTAGTTGACTAATTTCCCCTTGGGGATCAAAGTATTATATGCACCCATTTCCTATGTTGTGTGGTCGACAAATTATTTTAATAACGATTTCTCTGATCCACAAGGGTCTAGTACTAAACATGGCAGGCATCCCATTGAGCTTCCGTCATGTACGCATGACGTTGTTGATTATGTAATTAAGCTAAGATTGCCCACATGCCCTTCACTGATGACAATTATTCATAGTTTTACTAATTATTTTTGTTCGGAAGAAAATTATGGATTCTGGAATTTTCTATTTTGTTAGAAACCACATTAAAAATAGAAACATGAGTGTGCATGGCATTCATTGTTACTGACGAATATTTCTAGTATATATTCTTTACTGAAGTGATAGGTAAGGATGTTTAATTAGTAGATATACAACCCAAGGTCCCTCTGCACATCAAATATACAACTTGTTGTTGTGTATTTGATGTGAGGCTTTTCAATATTGGTACTTGATGAGGATTTGCCTTTCGTACAATTGATACTTTGATTATTGCACGCTAATGCATGCTTAAAATCAGCCTTAATAACATAGGAGACAATTTTTTCTAATTATAACTGAACCTTTCTTGTTAGGGGCATAGGAAGGTAGCCAGAATGGAAAACCATTTCACCGGTAGCTGATTTTCAAGGATTTCATAATTTTAGGATTATCGTCTGAAGTAGGTACTCATTTCAATGTGACGACGTCAGAAATGACGCAAGAGCATATTATCATTTTGCTCTTGTTTGTCAGACATCTTGCGAAAGCATTGCTTCATTTACCAGTTATCTCTGGGGCGATGAGGGAGATTTACAATCCAAAGAGGGTTCAGAAAGATATTTGGCTAACCACATCGCGTTCATCAGTAAAAATTCATCGTAATTCATAGATTGTTTCATGTAGCAATAACTGTTTTTATGAATTCCTTATTAGAGAAATGCTGATATTAACTGAATTCTAGAATTATTGTGAAGTTGAGCTTTTCTAAGTTTTTGAAAGAAACGAGAAGACAGGCCATTTAATATAACATAATTATCTTCAATTCATGGAGTGGGAAGACCATTTCCCTCAACTACCATCTCTCTGTCTCTCTCTCTCTGTCTCTCGTAGAAGAAAAGCCGATTTTTCCACTGTTGAGAGATAAACTTTCCATCAGATAAGTTTTATGAAGAGTTTTCAGATTTAATTTTGTACGTTATATGTACATATACACAGGCATCCCTAGACATTTTTTTCACTTACAGAATCATGACTTATGTATTTATAAATATTAAATAAAAAATAACATTTTATATCACATTAACCATCCATACCTTTGGAACAACTTCACCAAAGGGGAATTAAAACAAATTAGGGCGTCAGCCCCAACCAGGATTATAAACAGGCCTTTGGTTACCTTGGTAGTCGGACGATCAAAGTCGACTGTCTTTCACTGTATCTAAACAATGACAATTCCACAAGATATTCCAAATGTTGCGGAATTCATTA
>NC_087203.1:20461946-20474446 GCF_015104395.2 Macrobrachium nipponense
TTGCGGAATTCATTATAAATGATATTGGATGTTTAATGTGTGTATGTGTGTGTGTGTGTGTGCTAAAAGGTTTACTATAGAAATAGAAGTTGATTTTCAGTTGCCGTTTTAGATGTCGTGGTTTTCAGAGATTGCAACAGTCAAATGTTCAAATTTTCAGTTTATCATAAATCAACCAATTCGGAGATTTACATCCACTTTTATTCCTTTCATTCAAACGAAATTGGAAGCAAAGTGGTCATAAATTTTGCCGTAAGAGCTTCTAGGATATGTGGCCCCGAATATGTAGATGGAGAACTGCAACATATAATGGCAGCATTCAGGAGCCTCAGAGATCCCTCCCATTTTATTGAGAAAGCCATTTCGCGAGCCAGGAGGTCTTTCTGCTACCCAAAAATAACAACAGGGAAAACGCCACCCCCACCCCCCCCACCCCCCATATGTATCATTACCATTTAACCCCAACATAAAGATCATTAGTGGTTTTGTATACAATATTCAGGAGGACAATAAAATTATGTTTAAATATTATGTTAATACGTTAAGACCTACCCCGTATTATCATATTTAAACACAAGTTTAGTGTCCTGACTATTGTTTACAAAACCACTAATATTCTTTACGTCAGGGTTGAATGGTAATGATAGGTACATATCTTTTGTTTTTTCCCTGTTGTTATTTTTGGGTAAATATTGCTTGCAACATCACGTCAGCCCGTACACGATCCAGCAGGATAGCAGCCAGATATAACAACAGAGGAGAGGCAATGACCTAGTTGGGCCATTGAGAACTTCCTTCATCACCGTGGCCATTGGAGATCTGACTGCCGGGGGCAGCCATTCTTGACGTGTTTGTATTGTTTACCTAGATACATTTTATGTTAAATGTAGTAATTCGACTGAAGATAAACCCAAGGAGGGATTCGAAAGCTTTTATGTAGTTTTATAAAGTTTTACTACTGCTACCAACAGTATATTACTTGTCCTCGTAATTAAGATTTCTATCCAATAATAATAATAATAATAATGGCTCCAGGAAGTCAAGGAAGAAGAAACAGGGAGAATAAAACAAAGATTCACGAAGTAACAGAGAGGACGGAATGGGTAGAAAAGATTAGACAATGGATGGAGCCAGATACAGAGAGAACAAAGATCCCCTCCATGAAAGCCTACAACACCAAGAAATTAAGGGAGAAAACAAGTGAGGTCAATGAAATAATGGGCCTAATACACACCACCAGTATCACAGAAACAAATAACTTGACATATGCAGGAGCAAGATTAGTAGCAGAACTGATGGGGATTCGAACACCAACACCACCGTCACAACCAACCCAACAGAAACCAAAACAGCAACCTCCTTGGAAAAGGCGCCTGGAAAAGCAAATCATGGTGATGAGATCTGACTTGAGTAAACTGAAAGAGATGGCAGAAAAAAGGCTAAGAAGCAAGAAAAAAAGGGAGGAACTCAACGAGAAATACAAAGTACAAGAGAGGGGACTAAACAACACAATAGAAGATGTAAAACAGAGGCTTAAGGCCAAAGCACACAAGATCCAACGGTACATGAACAGGAATAAGGGATACCAACAGAACAAACTATTCGGAACCAACCAGAAAAAGACTATACAGCCAACTAAGAGGGGAAGACAACCACCCAGAAATTCCTGAAGCCGAATCAAGTAAGAGACTCTGGGAAAACATATGGAGCAATCCGGTATCACACAACAAACATGCAACATGGCTCCAGGAAGTCAAGGAAGAAGAAACAGGGAGAATAAAAACAAAGATTCACAGACATCACGACAGACACAGTCAGACACCAACTAAAGAAAATGCCAAACTGGAAAGCCCCAGGTCCCGATGAAGTCCATGGATACTGGCTCAAAAACTTTCAAGGCCCTACACCCACGAATAGCAGACAACTCCAGCATTGTATCTCAAATCACCAAGCACCCAAATGGATGACCACAGGAAGAACATCCTTAGTACAAAAAGACAAGAGTAAGGGAAATATAGCCAGTAACTACAGGCCTATCACCTGCCCTACCAATAATGTGGAAGTTACTAACAGGTATCATCAGTGAAAGGCTATACAACTACTAGAGGAGACAAACACCAAGCCCCCACCAACAGAAAGGCTGCCAGAAGGAAGTGTAGGGGCACAAAAGACCAGCTCCTGATAGACAAAATGGTAATGAAGAACAGTAGGAGAAGGAAAACCAACCTAAGCATGGCATGGATAGACTATAAGAAAGCCTTCGACATGATACCACACACATGGCTAATAGAATGCCTGAAAATATATGGGGCAGAGGAAAATACCATCAGCTTCCTCAAAAATACAATGCGCAACTGGAATACAATACTTACAAGCTCTGGAAAAAGACTAGCAGAGGTTAATATCAGGAGAGGGATCTTCCAGGGCGACTCACTGTCCCCACTACTCTTCGTAGTAGCCATGATTCCCATGACAAAAGTACTACAGAAGATGGATGCCGGGTACCAACTCAAGAAAAGAGGCAACAAAATCAACCATCTGATGTTCATGGACGACATCAAGCTGTATGGTAAGAGCATCAAAGAAATAGATACCCTAATCCAGACTGTAAGGATTGTATCTGGAGACATCAGGATGGAGTTTGGAATAGAAAAATGCGCCTTAGTCAACATACAAAAAGGCAAAGTAACGAGAACTGAAGGGATAAAGCTACCAGATGGGAGCAACATCAAACACATAGATGAGACAGGATACAATACCTGGGAATAATGGAAGGAGGAGATATAAAACACCAAGAGATGAAGACACGATCAGGAAAGAATATATGCAGAGACTCAAGGCGATACTCAAGTCAAAACTCAACGCCGGAAATATGATAAAAGCCATAAACACATGGGCAGTGCCAGTAATCAGATACAGCGCAGGAATAGATGGGATGGACGAAGGCAGAACTCCGCAGCATAGATCAGAAAACCAGGAAACAAATGACAATACACAAAGCACTACACCCAAGAGCAAATACGGACAGACTATACATAACACGAAAAGGAAGGAGGGAGAGGGACTACTAATGTATAGAGGACTGCGTCAACATCGAAAACAGAGCACTGGGGCAATATCTGAAAACCAGTGAAGACGAGTGGCTAAAGAGTGCATGGGAAGAAGGACTAATAAAAGTAGATGAAGACCCAGAAATATACAGAGACAGGAGAAAGACAGAAGAACAGAGGACTGGCACAACAAACCAATGCACGGACAATACATGAGACAGACTAAAGAACTAGCCAGCGATGACAATTGGCAATGGCTACAGAGGGGAGAGCTAAAGAAGGAAACTGAAGGAATGATAACAGTGGCACAAGATCAGGCCCTAAGAACCAGATATGTTCAAACAACGTATGATAGACGGAAATAACATCTCTCCCCATATGTAGGAAGTGCAATACGAAAAATGAAACCATAAACCACATAGCAAGTGAATGCCCGGCACTTGCACAGAACCAGTACAAAAAGAGGCATGATTCAGTGGCAAAAGCCCTCCACTGGAGCCTGTGCAAGAAACATCAGCTACCTTGCAGTAATAAAGTGGTACGAGCACCAACCTGAGGTGAGATATGAAAACGATCAGGCAAAGATCCTCTGGGACTATGGTATCAGAACGGATAGGGTGATACGTGCAAACAGACCAGACGTGACGTTGATTGACAAAGTCAAGAAGAAAGTATCACTCATTGATGTCGCAATACCATGGGACACCAGAGTTGAAGAGAAAGAGAGGGAAAAAATGGATAAGTATCAAGATCTGAAAATAGAAATAAGAAGGATATGGGATATGCCAGTGGAATCGTACCCATATCATAGGAGCACTAGCACGATCCCAAGATCCCTGAAAAGGAATCTGGAAAAACTAGAGGCTGAAGTAGCTCCGGGCCTCATGCAGAAGAGTGTGATCCTAGAAACGGCACACATAGTAAGAAAAGTGATGGACTCCTAAGGAGGCAGGATGCAACCCGGAATCCCACACTATAAATACCACCCAGTCGAATTGAAGGACTGTGATAGAGCAAAAAAAAAAAAAAAAAAAAAAAAAAAAAAATAATAATAATAATTAATAATAATAATAATAATAATGGAAAAATGGATAAGTATCAATATCTGAAAATAGAAATAAGAAGGATATGGGATATGCCAGTGGAAATCGTACCCATAATCATAGGAGCACTAGGCACGATCCCAAGATCCCTGAAAAGGAATCTAGAAAAACTAGAGGCTGGAGTAGCTCCAGGACTCATGCAGAAGAGTGTTGATCCTAGAAACGGCGCAACATAAGTAAAGAGAGGTAAGAAAAGAGATGGACTCCTAAGGAAGCAGGATGCAATCCGGAACCCCACACTACAAATACCACCCAGTCGAATTGGAGGACTGTGATAGAGCAAAAAAAAAAAAAAAAAAAAAAAAATAGAAAACAACAACAACAACAACAACAACAACAGGAATACAATACTTACAATCTCTGGAATAAGACTTGCAGAGGTTAATATCAGGAGAGGGATCTTCCAGGGCGACTCACTGTCCCCACTACTCTTCGTAGTAGCCATGATTCCCATGACAAAAGTACTACAGAAGATGGATGCCGGGTACCAACTCAAGAAAAGAGGCAACAGAATCAACCATCTGATGTTCATGGACGACATCAAGCTGTATGTTAAGAGCATCAAGGAAATAGATACCCTAATCCAGACTGTAAGGATTGTATCTGGGGACATCAGGATGGAGTTTGGAATAGAAAAATGCTCCTTAGTCAACATACAAAAAGGCAAAGTAACGAGAACTGAAGGGATAAAGCCACCAGATGGGAGCAACATCAAACACATAGATGAGACAGGATACAAATACCTGGGAATAATGGAAGGAGGGGATATAAAACACCAAGAGATGAAGGACACGATCGGGAAAGAATATATGCAGAGACTCAAGGCGATAGGCGATACTCAAGTCAAAACTCAACGCTGGAAATATGATAAAAGCCATAAACTCATGGGCAGTGCCAGATATCAGATACAGTGCAGGAATAGTGGAATGGACGAAGGCAGAACTCCGCAGCTCAGATCAGAAAACAGGAAACATGACAATACACAAAGCACTAGACCCAAGAGCAAATACGGACAGACTATACATAACATGAAAGGAAGGAGGGAGAGGACAACTAAGTATAGAGGACTGCGTCAACATCGAGAACAGAGCACTGGGGCAATATCTGAAAACCAGTGAAGACGAGTGGCTAAAGAGTGCATGGGAAGAAAGACTAATAAAAGTAGACGAAGACCCAGAAATATACAGACAGGAGAATGACAGACAGAGCAGAGGACTGGCACAACAAACCAATGCACGGACAATACATGAGACAGACTAAAGAACTAGCCAGCGATGACACATGGCAATGGCTACAGAGGGGGAGAGCTAAAGAAGGAAACTGAAGGAATGATAACAGCAGCACAAGATCAGGCCCTAAGAACCAGATATGTTCAAAGAACGATAGACGGAAATAACATCTCTCCCATATGTAGGAAGTGCAATACGAAAAATGAAACCATAAACCACATAGCAAATGAATGCCCGGCACTTGCACAGAACCAGTACAAAAAGAGACATGATTCAGTGGCAAAAGCCCTCCACTGGAGCCTGTGCAAGAAACATCAGCTACCTTGCAGTAATAAGTGGTATGAGCACCAACGTGAGGGAGTGATAGAAAACGATCAGGCAAAGATCCTCTGGGACTATGGTATCAGAACAGATAGGGTGATAGGTGCAAATAGACCAGACGTGACATTGATTGACTAAGTCAAGAAGAAAGTATCACTCATTGATGTCGCAATACCATGGGACACCAGAGTTGAAGAGAAAGAGAGGGAAAAAATAAAAAAGGATAAGTATCAAGATTCTGAAAATAGAATAGAAGGATATGGGATAGGCCAGTGGAAATCGTAACCCATAATCATAGGAGCACTAGGCACGATCCCAAGATCCCTGAAAAGGAATCTGGAAAAACTAGAGGCTGAAGTAGCTCCAGGACTCGTGCAGCACATAATAAGAAAAGTGATGGACTCCTAAGGAGGCAGGATGCAACCCGGAACCCCACACTATAAATACCAACCAGTCGAATTGGAGGACTGTGATAGAGCAAAAAAAAAAATAAATAAAAAATAATAATAATAATAATAATAATAATAATAAATAATAATGAACCAAACAAAAACGTATTTAAGTTTTCTTCTGCAGAAACCCACAAAATTACTGTGTATAACGTGTTTACTTATAAATATTTAATTTTATTTTACTCTACACTCGAGTACTTTCAAGCCCTATCTGTGGCCCTTTTTCAAGAGATGCGTTGGTTGTCAGACTGGGTCCAGGCCCCCAGCACAGAAGAGAGGCAGTGCAAACACAACAAGCAAGAGCAGACAGGGATTAAAGACACAGCACCGAGAACATGGAGCAGAAGAAATCAGATCTTCTGGAACTACTTGTTGAGCCATCATTTATATGATGGCTGCTCTGGATTCCTTAGAGCTGCTAATCCCCTCTTGTTGCTCTGATATCCTGAGCTGATGGTCAGTGGGATTAACCCTTATGGTAAATGAGTGGTCACCAACAGTCTGTTGGGGCAGAAAACCTAATCTCCAGGTCAGAAGGGTCAATCTTAGCTTCTTTTAATATCAAAACTCGGCTTATGGGATCTTCTGAGGTAAAACCTTTGTTTCCTTCTATTACTTTAATCTCTTTGAGTGCTCCTCCTACTACCCTCCTATGAGTGATTTTATTGCTATTGTATATGAGCCTACTGTCTTTAAAATCCATCCTAAAGGTCATTTTCCCAGCAATGCCTAGCTATAGCACTCCCCTGAGAGTTAAGCTGTACTGCCCTTCTGTGTTCTTGGATTCTAGTCTTTATTCCCCTACCTGATTCCCCCACATATTTGTCTTCACAATTGCTGCAATTTATTATATATAAACCCCCGCCCACATCATCTGCATTACTGCCTTCGCCTTCCGATTAATTTTTACATAATTTGTTTTTTACGTTATTATCAAAGGTATACACAAATCTATATTTACTTTCTTTCAATTTTGAAGTGATTTGTTTCATTTTAGGCATAAAAGGGAGGGCAAGTATTTTCTTGTTTTCTTTATTCCTTGTAGGCATATACTCTCTATATTTGCTCTGAAAAAAAACTTCGTATCTTTGCTGAATGCCCTTTCTCTGAACCATTCCGGGTATGCTAATGCATTAAATCTTTTATCGATATAATTTAGTTCTTGATCTATCTTACAAGTCACACGCTCTCATTGCCCTAAGAAATAAACCTGCCAGAACACCTATTTTTATACCATGACTGTGAAAAGAGAAGAAATGAATTTATGAGTTTGTGTGTGGGGGCTTTCTATAAGTGCTGAATTCATATCCTGCTTCTTTCTTTTCTATCGTTGGTCCCGTTGTTGAATAACCACTGGTTCCATGCAACGTAAAAACACCATACAAAGAAGAGTATGTCTAAAAATGTTATTGTTACTTTTCTCTAAAGTAAATTTGATGTTATCAAACTTATTGAGTTCGTCTAGAAAAGTTTCTATTTCATTTTCATCACCTAGCAGAATAGCAAAAATATCATTCACATATCTCCTCCAACATTTTTTTTTTTTTTTTTGAGGAACTAGATTAGTTTCGAAATATTCCATATAGATGTTACCGAGTATAGGTGATAATGAAGACCGCATAACTACTATTTATTTCACTGACACATGATTTAATCAACTCAAGGAAGATCCCTATTTCTATGTTTGGGTTGAAAATACCCTCATTATGTTTAGTCTGCAGAACTTCTAATACTTTATCTAAGGGGACATTGGTGAATAATGCTACTACATCAAAACTAACAATGTGTTCCTTTATATTATTTTTCTTAACTTTTTCTATGAAACCTACTAAATGTTTAATATGTGATTCTGAAAAGATATCTAAGTATATTCCTAGGTCTCCAGCTACCACACAGCTAAGTTTTTGTTAGAAGATTTCCTACTAAAAACAATAGGGCGTAGTGGGCAGCCATCCTTGTGTATTTTGGGGCTGCCATATATATATATATATATATATATATATATATATATATATATATATATATATATATATATATATATATATATGCAAGTTCAGGTAATTTACTTGAGGATAATTTATTGCATAGCATGCCCTTCCCATTACCTAGTCTACTGATTATTTTCTTCACATTCTGATTGAGGTATTCTGAAGCTTTTGGATTGTTGGAGGATTCTCTATTTTAGCATAGGTAGTTTCATCATCTAGTAGCCTGTAGATTTTAACCCCATATTCTGAACTATTCATGATAACAATGCTACCCCCTTTGTCAGCTTTCATAATTCTAATGTCTTTGTATCTTTTTAATCCCTTCAGAGCGATACTAAATCTCCTCTGCAAGATATCTCCAAGTTTGCTTTCATTATTCCCTATCATCACTCCTCTGAGAAAAGGAGATGAATCTTTGTATTGTTCAACATTAAGGTTGTTAATCTTGCTGTTGTGGATATTGTTTGTAATCCTACACAGAAATTTAATCCTAGTCCTAGTGCTGCTGTTTCATCCCTAGTCAATAATCTACTTGAGATATTCTTTATATTATCCATATTGCTAAATTTTATCCAAACAGAATTACTGAAAAATCTCTCAAACTTATTCTTAATGTTGACCATGTTACGATTTGTAACAAAGTTTACTCTACTGTTGACCTGCCTAACAACTTTCTTGTACCACCCACCCTTTATGGTCTCTTGAAGTGTGTTTTGTGTACTCCTTACACCAGCAAATGTAGCTTCTTTCTTCTCCCTAAGTTCTTGCAACTGATCCTTGAAGTATCCTTGAAAACTGCTGAGTGCTTCTCCACTCCAGGGTCTTTTTCAAATCCTGCCATATATTTTTAGACACACTTTATTCTTCAAACATTCACTTATAAACCAGATCTTATTTTTCATAGCTTTGGCTTTGTAAGTTGTGCTTCATATCTTCTTGCATAATGAACAGCTTGAGTTCCAGCAACTTCATACATATGTTGAAATGTACTTCTGTTGTTGCCAGATTTCCAAGACTAAAAGTTGCCAATGATTGCTAGAAAAGTTGCCAAAAGTTGCCAACCCCTTTTTCCACTAATAGCCCTTGATTAATTTAGCCAAAATCATCCTTCCTTATATACATTTTCTCATAGTTACATGTGCATTTGCCATAAAATGAGAGAAACTTGAATTTCACAGGGTATTATACATCGTTGTGTTGAAACTTTGTACTAATACAAATAGTAGTTTTCGATTTGCATTTATTATCCCAGTCAGGGGCGTCATTTAGGGGGGAGGGGCTGAGGGGCAACTGTCGCCCTAAGACTCAACTTGGCCCATCACGCCCCAAGCCCCAATAAGTAAAATCAGCTGATTTTCCATTATTCCTACCAAAATTCAAATGTGTCATCACATTAAGTTATATCTATCTATCTATTAGCTACCAGTGAGGATGAGATAATTAAACAGTAGTGGGAGTCTCTAGATTTTGTTGAAATACCTTTTGTCAATGACAGGGCTTAGGCCTACACGTGAGATTCTTATATTTTGAGACAATTACAGGGCTTAGACCGGCACGTCAAATTCTTATATTTTGAGGCAATGACGGGGCATAGGCCTACACATGAAATTCATATATTTTGAGCCAATGATAGGCCATAGGCCTACACGTCAAATTCTTATATTTTCAGGCAATGATAAGGCATAGGCCTTCACATCAAATTCTTATATTTTGAGGCAATGACGGGGCATAGGCCTACACGTGAAATTCATATATTTTGAGCTAATGATAGGTCATAGGCCTTCACGTCAAATTCTTATATTTTGAGGCAATGACAGGGGATAGGCCTACACATCAAATTCTTATATTTTGAGGCAATGACGAGGCATAGGCCTATACGTCAAATTCTTATATTTTCAGGCAATGTCAAGGCATAGACCTACACATAAAACTCTTATATTTTGAGAGGCATGGGCCTTCACGTCAATTTCTTATTGCAAATGGATTTCTACCCTTATCTGTTGGAAATGGGGTACCTTGTTATTAATATAGTAGTTTAAAGTTTCAACTTTCAACTCCATAATATATAATGTATATGCATAAAGTGGAATGTACACTTATAAGCAAGAGCACATACACATACATACGTGGATGGCCAAATTTCAGGACTGTCTCAGCCTTAACTGTTTTCAACGAACTACTTAAAATATATTTACTAAAAGGATAAATTATATTACTGTGACGAGTAGATATAAGGCTGCTGTAGTGTTTCCATGAGAATGAAGGCTATGGTAGGAAGGCATCATAAGATACTTAACAAATTTGAAAAATTTATGACAGCTGAAAGTTATGTATGCGATGATCCAAACCAGTCTGCGACTGCAAGTAGCCCATGAATCATTTGGTTTTGGGGCATTCTTAATGAGTCTCTCTCTCTCTCTCTCTCTCTCTCTCTCTCTCTCTCTCTCTCTCTGTTGTTAGGAGAATATTCTAGCGCAGACAATATTCATAAAGATCTCGATTACTTTTAATGAAAGCATTACTAAATTTCAGTTAACGAGTAGGCAGATAATTCTTTGCGCCAATATTTTATGAATAGGTCTATGTTTATCCTGCAATGTTAGGATACCATATGAAAAATTTTCGAAGACACTTAAGCACTATAACAGCAGCAACAAAAACAAGAATAAACACAAGAACCAAAATAAAACAGTTGAATATAAGAGAGGCCCATAATTCAAACGTCATAAGCTGCGTAAACCGACAAAAAGGCATACGCCCTTATAAGCAAGGTCTACGTCAATTTTTATGATCCTGTTATCTCGAAATTATTCTGGCTGTGATGGTAAGCGGCAAAGCATAATTGTTGACTTTGCTGTAGAAATTTTGCAACAATCGTTCAGAAAAGCAACAATATATTTTTGATAACCGAAAGTTGCCAACAAGCTGCCAATTTCGGTGGTAGTTGCCAACCACAAAATTCGGTTGCCAACCACCTCAGAAAGTTTCCAACTTTCGGGATTTTGCCGACTTGGCAACCTGGTGGGTACATGATGGACCAAACAAAAGCTTCTTTCAGTTTTATTCTGCAAATTGAAAAAGAAACCAACAAAATTACTGTGTATAACGTGTTTACTTATAAGTATTTACATCTTATTTTACTCAACACTCGAGTACTTTCAGGCCCTTTCTGTGTCCCTTTTCAACAGATGCGTTGGTTGTCAACCTGGGTCAAGGCTCAGCAGTCTTCTGGAACTTTACTTGGCTCAACAAGTAGTTCCTGAAGACTGCTGGGTCTTGACCCAGGCTGACACCAATGCATCTCTTGAAAAAGAACCACAGATAAGGCATGAAAGTACTCGAGTGTTGAGTAAAATAAAATGTAAATACTTATAAGTAAACACGTTATACACAGTAATTTTGTGGGTGTCTTTATCAATAATAATAATAATTATAATTAGACTTTCTAATAAACTATATATATATTATATATATATATATATATATATATATTATATATTATAGTATATATATATATTATATATAGTATATATATATATATATATATACATATATATATATATATATATATATATATATATATATATATATATATATATATATAATGTATAAAATTGTATTACAGAGATACACACAAATTCGCAAATGTGGTTAGAGGAATGGTTAATGCAAACCTGATTCTGACTTTGCGAAAAGAATCAAGGGATAATGCTGTATATTTGGCTAGTACCAAGTTAACTTCCTCCCATCTAATCTCATATTATGAATCTTCACCTATGCTGCTCACAAAAGTTCGGTGGTTTCCAAGAATCGAAAGCCACGATGTAAGACAATCTCGGCTTTAATTAACCTGCGTCATGCATTCAGTACCCATCTCTGTTCTGGTCTTTAGCCTGTTTGTTCGTACATTTCTGAGATGAAGCTTTTCCCTTTCAGCCCTGATTTATCTTTCGCTGATGAAAGCCCTCAATTAATTAGCGAGGGTGGAGGTATTGAAAAGATCATGTGATCTGCTGTTTGATCGTTTAATCGGGCGCTTATTAGATATATCCGTTTTTACGTTGTCATATCTGTGTTTTTTTAGTTTTTCTGAGAGATCTACCATTTCTTGTTAGATTTGAAATGCTATATAAAAATACAGGCAAAAATTGGTCCAAAATAGTTTTATTCATGGAGAGAGAGAGAGAGAGAGAGAGAGAGAGAGAGAGAGAGAGAGAGAGAGAGAGAGTCTATAATCAAGTATGTTAATGATTGCAAGCTTATGTTTTTATATTTCATTTTAGGTGTTGTAAAGTTTACCACGAGGTTAAGACAGTGTCATTTTCCAAGAGGAAAACTACACAGATATGATTTTGAA
>NC_087203.1:20479446-20484446 GCF_015104395.2 Macrobrachium nipponense
GTCTATTGTTTGCCCTAACTTTTTATTTGTAGCTTTACAAAAGTTTCTCATATAAGGATTAATCATCCTCCTGTTACCCTGTTCCAATAGGTAACGATTGAGTTGGTTATTCATGGAAGGACTAAACCACTCTTGTTAATCGACGATACAGAGGCGACCTGAGTTGCCCTTTTGCGAGTTGGTTCTTCACATAAGGACTATGGGTTGGTTCTCATGTAAGGATTGTGGATTGGTCCTCCGTGAAAAGATTAATTTCCCTTATGTCAACTGACTCATTCTCTTCATAGACGCCATCTCATACCATATGAGATGTCCTTCCACGAGTTGCTTGGTTATGTAAGGATTAATCCCCGCACTGTGACTGGTGCTATTAGGGTAACCTGTGAATGTTCCTCTCTCTAGTTGGTTGTTCGCGAAAGGATCAATCTCCCTCATATTAATCTGTTACCTATTATGTAAGGATTAATTCCAGTTAAACTGATGACACCACTGGGGTAACGTCGGTGATGCCCTTCCATGAGTTGGTTAATTATGTAAGGATTACTGCCCGTTCTGTTCCTTCGTGCCGTTGAGGGTAATCTGCGAGTTGTCCTTCCGTGAGATAGTTATTATTCAAATAAGGATTAATTCCCATATTTTATTCGATACCAGCGAGGCAACCTGTCAATTGTCCATCTACGAGATAGTTACTGAGGTAAGGATTAACCCTTTTTTATCAGTCAACACCATCTGGGCAAATTATGAGCTGTCCTTCCAGGAACTGATAAGTTATGTAAGGATTACTCCCCTTCTATTACGTGATACCGATGAGGCAACCTGTGAATTATGTAAAGATAAATCCCTTTGTATTACTTGATACCGATGAGGAAGCCTGTGATTTATGTAAGGATAAATCTCTTGCCATCACTTGATACCGATGAGGAAGCCTGTAAGTTATGTAAAGATAAATCCCTTTCTGTTACTTGATACCGATGAGGCAACCTGTGAGTTATCATTCCACGAGATGGTTTTTCATGTCAGGATCAATCCCCCTTGTACTAACTATGATTCTAGGAGCTAATTATTCACATAAGGATTAATCTCCCTTATGTATACCAACACCGATGAGGCAGCCTGTCCAATTAAGAGTTGATTAGTCGTGTAAGGACTAATCCCCATTCTATTAACCAATGCCTATGGTGATTTATGATTTGTCTTCCAATGAGTTGGTTAAGTAACGATTAAGCGCTCTTTTATTACCTGGTACCAACGATGTAACCAGAATTGTCCTTCCACAAGTCAGATACCTGAGGATTCATCATCCTCGGAGTAGGTAATCGACGCCTTTGGGCAACCTATGAACTGTCGCTCCATGAGTTGCCTATTTAGTTAAGGATTAATCCCCTCATACTAACTGGGGCCACCAAAGCAACTTATAAGCTGTCGATCGGCAAGCTGATTATAATTATATAACAGGAGAAGAAATCCTGCGAAATATAATGGCTGTATTAATACTGTAGTCTGAGTCAACAAAATTGATTGATGTAAACGGAAATCTGCACGAAATCAAGAGGCGTGCCATGAGTAACGGCAAGAGTAACAAAATGAAAAGGTTCGACCAATACTTTTCTCTCTTACCCAGCATTTTTAATTACTCTTTGCTAAACTCTTCCTCATGAAAGAAAATTTGCCTCGTTCAGAAACGTCCGAAGATAAAAAGTTGAGCCTCTATATTAAGAAGTCATTAGAACATGAAAAAAAACTAAAAAAAATCTCTATAAGTATGTAAACAAAATGCCATTCATTAAAACAGTAAAAGACGTACCTCTTATGTAGTTTACTCAAGTCCAGACTACCAGCAGCACGTTATCACTCTCTGGGGGAAAGTTCAAACATTCCAACTAAAACTGCTAGGACGTAAGATTATGCTTCCCTAGACAACGTTCCGAGTAGGTGTTACGAAACTGGTCAAGTACGCAGCACTGAACAATTTCCTTAAGATTGGCTTTGGAATGCTTATCAAATCTGGAATCTCAAACTTTTATGCTTTGTTCAAATTGCAAATAAGGTTTACCTTTACGATCGGCTAACGCTTTATCTCGTTCTACAATAATGATATCTAGTGCAACCTTGCTTACTTCGTTGATCTACTGAAATAATCTGAGGACTAGTTCTGCTTATGTTGGTGAGTGACTATATTGCTGAAGTAATTTCTATGTTATGTTCCATGTAAATTATATATATATATATATATATATATATATATATATATATATATATATATATATATATATATATATATGAAATTTAGGTCTTGGTTTATTTAAACTTGATGCTTTCATTGTGAAAAAAGTTGTAGATAAATATAAGCAACAAAATTAATATATTCAGTTTTTACATGTTTTGGACTGTAAAGATACTTGTAGTTTCGGTTAGGTTTGTGACCGTGTGATATCCGATAATCCTGGATTATCTCTCTTAATTTTTACCCTTTTGACAATTAACCATCTGGTATTCTTGATCTTCTTTTGTACCTGAGACCTTTATCTCCAATTGTACTTCATTAACTCCTTGACGATGTCTGAGTAAAGACGAAAGCGCTTGGATTTCTGACTATTATTTTCCTGTGGTATTCGCTTATTTATGAAGTCAAGTGCATCTGCAGTGATTTTTTAAGCATATATATATATATATATATATATATATATATATATATATATATATATATATATATATATGTGAATGTATATAATCTAGATTATACTTGGAATTTTTCACTCTCCTGTTTTGATAAGTAAGTTCCCGGAACAGAATTATTACTAAACATTTCAGCTAGTGGTGATGAGACCACATTGGAGACCGGAAGACAAACCGATTTTATTGCGACCACTAAATATAAGTGAATCTATAACTACGAGATTCTCATTGCGTTCAAGTAATATCTCGAGATATTGCTCTCTGGCTTGCATGCCACTTATATCATACAGTTTTAATCCAAAAACTTTAGAGATCATACATCTTCAGTATCATTCAAATAATTAAATCACGTTATTATTTTCAAGGTATAACATGATTGCAACGATTATTGACTTTATGATGTCCTGCGAAAAATATTTAATAAATATTTCGCAGGTCTACCTCTTCCAGTTACCCAACAGTTAGAAATTTATATCAGCTGTGTAATAAATGCCATATGTTTATTGGGCAACATTAAAAGTTAATAAAATTAATATACTGCACGTCTTTAACGTTAGAGAGGATATATGGCGGACTCCAAAGCAGCCTTGGTAACGATGCCAATACAATAGGAACCACGAATAATAGAAGCCTATTTTTAGAGAGAAAGAAATCCTCAGAGCAAAGTGAAACAACTCTTTTCTTCTAGAAGTAAGTAAATCTGGGGTCATCTAAAAGAACGTTATTTTTTATATACTGGAGGATTTAACTATTCATAGACGAAGTATTTTCTTAATGTTAAATAAAGGAAAAGCAAAAGAAACTAATCCCTTTCACTTCTTTAAAGAAATTATTGTCCGATTTAAGGATCACCAGATTGCTCCCACGACTTAGAAGTTGAAGGTACTAACTACTCACGGTCCAGATAGAACAGGTCAGCCAGACAGCGTCCCAATTTTAAGCGGGAGGGAGCACGGTGGTGAGAACCATTAAGAACGTAGGTCTGACACACCGTCAAGAATCTTCTTAGAAGAGAATGTTTTTGATAATGTGATCTTTCAAGTGTCAAAAGAATGTAAATAAAACAACATTTGCATTTTGAAAATATTTTATGGAGTTACAACTTTTATCTTTTTATTAAGTGCCTCCATGCATGGTTGCCCTTGACGTTTCCTGTACTTTATCAAATTATTAAGATATCTCATTCGAAAATATACGGATATCTTTACATAAAAAGCTATAGCATCGTCAGGAACTCCAATATTAGACTTTTTCAATTCAAAGCAAAGCTTTTTAAAACAATGTTTCCCCTCTGAGTGCTTTCCCGTGTACAGCATTAAAGATCTCCCGCATTATTACTAACTGTGAAAAAAAAGTGACTAGAAGGTACATGCAACTCCCCTCTACTTACACATTCTATCCAAGTATCACTCTTTGGTACTTCTTTATTCTTAGTTCCTAACTCAGGGTATTTCACACAGAATTTTTTGACAATATATCCCCCAATGTATTTAAGAGCCTCCTCCTCAATTACTCCCTCGATATTTTTTTTGCTATGTTTGCTCTCAAAAGGTCTTCTTCCTCACCAAAAACATCTTTTTCTAGATCAAACTCTAAATTTCTAAACATCTGTGTTGTAAGACATATTTCTAAAGCTAACTCCCTTTCTTTTGTTACATACTCATCTTCATTGGCAGATTCAATGGATTTTTCAACTGAGGTGATATTACACTTTTCACTTATTACCTACATTTCCTTCCCTAACAACAATTTTTTTTAGCCTGAATTTAAAATTCACTGCATTTGGATGATCATGGTGACCATCCATTTGCCTGATGCACCCAAAGAAATGTTCAAGGCAATCTTGATTTAATCTTTGTGGCAGCAGGTAGTCAATACTATGAGAGGCTTTTAACATATTAAACAAAGCAATGGTGGATTTACATGATAAAATTATTCCTTTCTGGAACTTGAAAAGACTTTTTGTATTAAGACTTTTAACTCTCATAGTACTCATTACCTCGATGACCTGGAGCAGTGTACCTGTTTGTTTTTCTACCTCAATACTAAAAGCATTGCTTTTACCAAACTTTTCATACATGCAAGAAGAATTCATGATATCAAACCAGTCATTCATTGAAAGAATAAAATCGGACGTTTCACTCCAGTTTTGACATTTCAACAGTCCCCTTTCTCCTAAATATTTTACTGAATTGGCACATGATCTACACAGCAGTTGCACTACTAATTTAACGCGCTGTCTTGTTTGACCGGTTACATTTAAATGCATTTCATTGATCTTACATGCAAGCCCATAGTCTGTTTTGGTTTTACTCAGCATTTCT
>NC_087203.1:20489446-20501140 GCF_015104395.2 Macrobrachium nipponense
CATACCCACAGCATGTAGTTTTCATTCTCCCAAGGGTTATGGATACCCCATTTTCAGAACCCCTGTATTAATCTATTTATTCATATTAATAATTGAAGTATCATCATTATTTCCCTTTACTCCCTCCTATTTCTCCTAACGAATACCATATTCTTTGGACACTTGTATTTCAAGCCATTGGCCCTTTTGGGCTTCTTTCATATGAATGGGTTTCATCCGATCAATAATATTATTTTAAATGAATCAAATATCCCATTTTAACCCGCGTATTCAAAAGTAAATGGTACTTTATTTTTAATTTCATTTTGCATTTACGCTTTTCAAGTCCAGAATCAAAGAAAGAACCACAAACTTCCTACCCTACTATTTCTTCAATACCATCATTTTAAGAAGTCCTAGGGACTATCCTTTGAGCCTCCTCTTTTAGTAATATGTTCGCGCCATTGATATTGTCTATATCAGTCCGGTATAGCAACTAATTCAATTTGGACAATTGGTCGGGCATCCCAAAGAGTCTCATCATGAATTTCAAAGACTTTTGATAGCATTGGATTCTCAGGTATTACGCAAGGAAAGTTGATGTATTACGGTTCTGTAATGCATTGCAGGATTCAGTCTCAGGATTATTTCAAGTTTAATTTCTTATGTAACATAATAAATGACGTTACGCAGTGAGGAAGAAATTCATAGTTTGCAATGGTGGCTGTTGAATACGAATTTCTCTGTGGCTTCATAATATCATATCCCTCTTGAATCTCTTCAGTTCGACCAAGTCTCCCTCCGCTGCTGTGTTCATGCCAAGGTCGCACCTTACTGTATACGTGTTATGAATTTCTCTACTGTGATGTTTTATGTAACATCTCTATGTATGACTATTCATAGTCAACTCAATCAATTAATTTTGTATATATAAAAATATAGGAAAATCCCGTTCTGCTACCATACATTAACCTCTAAATAATAGGTGGCAATCCCCTTGTTGTGTGTTGAATAAATAACGGCTCGTATACTGTTCGTAACACTTTTCTTTTGACTGTTCTCTGCAGACGCTGAATAAAGTGACTTGTTCAATGGACATTTGAAAAAATGCTTTACCAGAGAAAAGTAAATCATGGAATAATGGCCCCCCCTCTCCCTCTCTCTCTATATATATATATATATATCATATATATATATATATATATATATATATATATATATATATATATATATATATATATATATATATATATATATATATATATATATATATATATATATATATATATATATATATATATATATATATATATATATATATATATATATATATATATATATATATATATATATATATATATATAATATATATATATATATATTGTTGGTATCCACTTTGGTTCTTTTTTTTTTCTTCGCCCAAACATAAAGTTTTAAGGGAAGAAATTTGAACTTATAATGCAAAATTCAAATTGTAAAGAGGAATAGAGAGAAGTAGAGTAACGACCTTTTAAGTTAGGACCCAGTCAAGAATTTTCTTCCGCGTTGCGAACGGATTGTGAGTATTTGGTCTTAGAAGATTTCTTCCTTTTGCATTCCTACACCAAATGAAAATGGAAAATATCCTAATGACCATCTCCCCTTGACACTTATAGAGTGATTTATGAGTTGCCATCCCCCCATCAGGGTTAGCTACTCACCGATGTCAAATCCTGAGACAGGTCACCCACACCTCTTCCATTGTAGTATGGTCCCCGACGCAACTGAGCAAAAGCTATTAAATTGAGAACTTCTTGCTAAGTTGTGAAAACAAACACTTCTCAGGGAGGTCTCCTTAACTTGACTCCAACTGTCTACCTGACCTCGCCCCCTCCCCCTTTTTACTTGCCCTTGTACCGCTTGCCTATTCCGAAGTATATACTGGTATTGCACCAGCCCATTTCCAGCCAATCACAGCGCTTGCACTTAAGTGATGTCATCATTGTGGACCGAGCTACCAGCCAGTGTTCCCCTGCCACGCCGCTTTAATTTCCATTGTATCACCCATATTTGAAAGGTGAATATAAAAGATAAACCCTTGGTAGAACTTCAAAATTTACCACGACAACCAGTGTTTGGTTTGCAAGTTGTATGATCGCAAAAGACTTAACTTAAGAGCATTACTAAAATCTTACAAAAATCTACGATTTCTTCAGATATAGTACATCGTATGAGGCCAGTGAAAGTAAAGTCCTGTCTACATCAAGTAACACTGTTTGGAAAAAAAGTTTGCAAACTGTGTGGACAGGCATTAAGTAATGAAAGGATAGATGCTGAGGACAAACATATTGATGACCGAGACATAAGGACAGATATAAGCAGCACGTCAGCAAAAAGCAGTAATGAAGCTGTAGATACTGAGGACTGAGATGCATCGATTTTGAGGATGAGCAGTTGGTCCTATATGTTCAAGCTCCGTCGGGGACTCTGCTGTTACTATTAGATACGAGTCCTGTTGCAAAAATTTAGCTCAAGTCGTCGACCGTTTTGAAAATCACAACACTGCAGAGGCTTAAAGAAAGTCAGAACTACAAATCATCTAAATAGCTTGCTACATAACAACGGTTTGGACCTGAAAAAAGTGCAGGCCGAGGAAAAATCACCATGTCAGCCCATCTCCATTTCTAGAAGAGGACCTGACAGACAAAGATGTTTACAGCTCCCATTGGCAAAGGACGACGGCCAAGTGCTATCAAGTGGAAGACCAAACGCCCAAGTAACCTGGCCCTGAATGTTAGTGAGAATGTGGCAAATGCTAAATCGCATGATTCCAACCACTGATTAAAAATACTATATGGGAGCTTTATATATATTGGGAACTAAATATGTCAGGTTCCTCCTTGGACATTACTTTTGCTTGGTTAAATTAGATTTTGTACTTTGGAATGTACGTATATAGCTGTAAAAGACAACGTTGTTAAAACTATTGTTTTTGAAAAATGAATGTAAAAATAAAACTTATTTCCTTGTGAAAAGCATCATAGATGTTGAAAGGGAAGCCTGATAGATAAGACTCATGACAGTATTCGTCATATATTTTTCATAACTCTTGAGAAGTTCACACTCAGCCCTGTAAATATATTATATATATATATATATATATATATATATATATATATATATATATATATATATATATATATATATATATTGTGTGTATACATATTTCTGAATTGTTTCTCTCGAATAATAAATCATGAAAAGATAAACTTCTGTTTGACTGTTTTCATGGTAAATGTTATTTTTTTATGCATCAAAGCAAACGAAGAATGTTGCATTATGCTCTTCATTAAAAAGTAACAAAAGTATGAATGATAGATATTTCCTTAGCAATGCACTGTAGCTCTATGTAAAATGCAAGAGTCATGATAGTATTTGTCGTATATTTCTCATTACAAGCGCTTAAGAAATCCACGCTGAATCCTGTAAAGGTGGACCCTCTAGGTATATAGATATACCTATTTCTGAGTTTTTCTCTACAAATAAATCAAGAAAATTAAGCTGTATGACTCTCTTTCCATTGCAAATTTAATTGTTACATGTTAAGCATTAATGTATAGTCGATGCATGGTGCGATATGCTCTTCTTTTTCAAGTATCTGGAAAATATAATAGGTGTTAAATTCCTTAAGCGTGCCCGACAAACACTTCTGTTCGTAAAATCTCATACGTATGATAGCAGAGGTAACAGACAGAATTTCCCATAAGCAATCCCTGCAATTTCTTTTAAGTACATATTATTAAAGATGGGATCGTTGTCTTGTGTTACCAAGGTTGCATAAATATGCAAATTCATTTTTCATTAGAATTGCAAACTTATTCCCATTATTTTCATGGCTTCCTTCGTCGGGATATTAGTATAGAGAGGATCGATAAGCTGGCTACTAACTCCGCCCACCGCGGGTGACGTCACTGACGGCGAGCTCTGTGATTGGCTGGAAATTGGCTGGTGCAATACTTGTATACATCTCGGGAATATGTAGCCGGGTTAGAGAATCAGTTTGTATGTTTTTTATGTAACTTTTTAACTTTTTTGGCAGTCCCGTTCACTGTTATCTTTTTCATTTTCAGCTGAGATTTCACATTTTAATTGAGATTGTAGTTCCTGAATCACATTCATTATAAAGATGAAAGATTATCCTTTTTCATTAATTCTATTACTCTCATGAAAATTAAAGCGCTACAAGAGCATAAAATCCGTAGCCTCTTCATATAAAAGGTATGCTCGTAAAAGTGACCCTGTTTCTGTATGATATCTGATGATAACTTTTAAAACAATAAAGGCAAATGTAAGTAACAGTAACCAGGCGCTACAAAATTGAATTTGATTAGCCTTAAAAAGATGGCCTAAACGCAGGAACGCAAATTATAAAATGATAACAGAAATAATAGAATAGAACATATGGGAATTACTTATTTTGAACGAAGAGGTAGTCGTAATAATGACTGGTTTCCACCCAGATGCAGAAAACACAAGGTACTTATGATGGTATATGATTCAAGTATTACTGTTGTGAATAAAGATGAGGAATGATTGTAAACTGTGTTTGTTGTTTAGTATTCTGGGAGACTTTTTATACAGAATGGCTTAGCTGTACGTATATGTGTTTATTAAAACCAAGCATTCACTTCCATTTTATGGAACTGACTAATCATATAAGTTAGATCGGATTTATCAATAGTTTTAAGAACCCAATTTCGTATGAGGACTTCTGGATATGTCTACTTTTTCCGCGAATGTTCGCTAAACGATGAAGATGAAGTGTTAGTTTTGGGTTCGCAGAGGCACATCTGTCTCCCAGATGAAACTTTTGGGTAGATTTACAAGGCGGCTCTGTTCTACGGAAGATGAATCGCAGTTCACAGGGAATCAATTTTGTTTCTGGAGAATCCGATTTTTGTCATAATTCTTACAAGGGGGAAACATTTTGGAAACTGAATTGTGAGTACGTGAACAATTCTTTTTAAACATTTCAACTAGATAAAAATTGTTTTAGATATGATATTTCAAATAGTTAAGTTATTAAAGACTTACTATTTTCAGTTGGATCCTTTGGAAAAGTAAGTTACGGGAAAGCGAGGCATTTCTGACCAGAGCGTTTGGAGGTGGAAAATCTTATATCGTTGTCGCCTGAGGAAGCAAAAGTTGCTTCCCATTCATATTTAAAGAAGTATTAAGCTGTATGCGGACGGCCCACTCTATTCCGAACCGTGTTCATAATAAACATGGCTTGTGGAATTGGCGAAAAATTTCCTTCAGGATAAACCCATTATTCGCATAATTAAAAATTACCTCAGCCAAATACTGGGCCCATTCTGCGATAAGTGTTCCATATCCTACAGAAGATTGGCTTCATTCCCCATGTAATAATTCAGTCAGAGGTGACGAATAGTATCTTGCTATTTGGGCTACAGACTGGGGGGTTTCTCTTTCGACGAAACGGAATTCGGCTGAATGAGTTGCAGATGTTTCTAGATCATTGTGGGAAATTGTCCTCTGCTAGGAATTGGTCGAAACACCAGTCATTAGGCTGAGATGTTCATGTTCGCGTAGTTGAATGGCATTCCATCGTCAGATTAAAAGTTATGTTTTGGTAGGTCGAGTACTGGGCTCGACTCGAACAGGAGGAGAGATGTTCATTTATTGTTATTGTTATTGTTGAAGAAGAACGTGATGGTTGTCTCTCATTTTTAGATGTAAATTTTCACCATACTCTACCTGGCTTTAAGTAGTCAGTTTATAGGAAACCTACAAATGTGAAGTCATACATTCACTATTATTCTAATCATAGCAATTAAGTCAAGAAGGCTATTTTATCTTCCATGTTTTTAAGAGCTTTACGTATCTGCAGCTCAGAATTTCTTCAGGAAGAGTTTGAAAGTATTTTTAATATTATCAGAAAAATTAAAATACCCTAAAAGTTTTGTTGAATGTGCTTTGCAAAAAGGATTTTTTTTTCTATAACTACCAGAGTGGCTTTTAACAATAATTTACTTATTTTACCAAGTTTTTGCAAGATTTTTAATATTAATGGTGTTTTTAGATTTTCAAATACATTGAAAATCTTACTGATAAGGAATTCTCCCAAAGTTTCTCAGGGCTGCATCTACGGTTCCTTGCTTGAACTGCTAGTGTTTATATATTGGACAATCTGGGAAGGGGCCGGAGCCAAGAATTAAACAACACAAATATAGTGTCAGAACGGGGCAAATGTCGAATGCTTTATTTTTAAACATTGATATTTTTAATATATAATTCACTGGGAAGGGGGTAAAAGTTGTTTTATATCGTAATAATATAACTCTTAGAAATGTTATTGAATCTGCTTTTATGAAATATCACGGTGACTTACGGAATGTAAGCCAGGGTATGTAAAAATTAAACCCATTTGTTGTTAAAGAGATTTGTTAGGTTGTTTCTTTTTAATCAATTGTTGAATTGTTCTGTACCTGCTATACTGGTTTTAACAGGACTTTGAATATTTGTTTCAATTCTTTCAGCTTTTATGTTCACTTTGTTAGATGTTCTCGATGTTTTTAGCATTGTACCTTGAAAATATGTTGAAATAACACGAAAGCGCTTTTTGCTCCTTCTTTTATTTTTCCTGTGGCCTTGGCTAAATATAGTATGTATATATATATATATATATATATATATATATATATATATATATATATGTTATATGTATATGTGTGTGTGAATAGTCTTTGAATCGAATCCCCTCTACAATGGTTTATTTTTTCAAAAATAAGTGAACACTTGAAGACAGCATATCATAACATTAACAACTTTACCCGCAGAACTTGAAGATATATTCCCCAGCAACAGAACTTAATAAACGAACACACTATAGCTCTTGTTATCCTGAAACGGAAATTCGTCTTGATAGCTTCCCTTTTTTAGCTGCCTTTCAAGTCATAACATATCCTGTAAATTTTCATAAGCGGAAAAGAATTCAAATGCTTAAGCAACGGTTGCAGTTCCGAGGAGCAAAATTTCTCTCCAGTAAATGGAAACCGACAAAGAAACGTTATGTAATGTTATTTATTAAAACCGCATTACCTAAGCTTTCCTATTATATTGATGTGTGTCCTGAAATGGTATTTGTCACTATATCGATCAAAACTGTAATTCAAACGCAAAACCAACGACAGAAACCACATCAGTACCAGAGATTCTTTCTTGTACTCAGTCTGCTTAATAAATTTCAAGAATAAAGTAGTACGTAATTGAAGGAAATGTTTAATCTCAAAAACAATAATAATGGAAATAAAGTTTCTAGGTTGAAATCAACAGCGTCAGGTATTCTGCAGTCATTGTTATTATCGAGCATATATAGTGATGCCAATAAAGTAAAATTACATGATGATGTGCTCACTCACTTTCTCTAATGTAGCTTTCGTTACAAAGGCGTTAATGTCAATGATAATATTCAGTTATCAACAGACTTCCCAGATCTAAAATTCAAGGCTTTACCTATGAAATTTCACGGACCGGGAAATTGAAATATTTATTAAAAAGGTTTTTTCTTTTCGTTCTTTCACGTCTCTAGAGGAACAATAGCAACGACAACAATAATGATAATTAAGGACATGTCTACTAAGAACAACGGCTAGTTGTCTTTTTCTTCTTTAGGAAAACGACATTTTCAGAGAACCTTAGTCAGATTTCGTGGTAGGGTTAATGGAACCTCCTTACAAGCTCTCACTTTTTACCTGATGGCGAGGACATGGCAGTTTCATTGCTAAAGATTAATTGCGCTGCACCATTAGCCTAGTGTCATTCATTACACTTTTTGGGAAAAGATCAGTTGATGATGATGTCGACTTCTCATGAGGTGCTGTTTAGCAGCTTTTATCTTTTAATTAGAGACTATATTCATTTTTCATATCTTGTATTCTTTTTTGCTGTATCTGTTTACAATATGAACGATAACATATCTCTTGGCCATTTCATTTCTTAATATTGGCTTTTAATTTTTGACAGACAAAGATCTGAAGGGATATAAGTGTATCGAGCATTTAATTTATTTATAAAGACACAGTATACCCCTGGACTGTCTATCGATTAGTAAATGTTAAAATTTAGTCTAGAGTAAAGTTATTGTAGAGCTATCAGTATTAACTTCATTTATCAGATAATTTGGTTTAAAACTTCCTGATGCCGTAATTAGTGGATTTCTAGCAAGCGCCATCTAAGCAGACTTGACTACATTCATCATCTGATTTATCTGCACAATGTCAAACTGGACGAGTTGGCGAGTTAGTATTAGAAATCTGTTGAAGAAGGAGATCTTTTTACAATGTTCAAAGAGGCGATTCGGTTTTCGATAACATTTTAATATCTGCTGCTTTTCCAGTACTCAGGATGAATAGTAATGAATACAGGTATCCTGGTTTCAGTCACTCTCTTCTATTCGATTTCATAATCTACAATGGAATCATGGTGGTCACATATAATGCAGTTGCAGTAGTTTTTACATTTTATGGAAATTGTTGTCAACGCTTCGGTTGAGTCAAAGAAATTGTGTATGAAATTCTCTCTCTCTCTCTCTCTCTCTCTCTCTCTCTCTCTCTCTCTCTCTCTCTCTCTCTCACCGTTCACATGTGCATTTATTTCATAAGGAAAATCTTTACACAGAACAGGGTGTGGTTTGAAGATGTTCAAGAAGCCCCAGACTAACTTAGAAGGGTTCCTTATTTTCACATTTTCTTGGAATAAGATTGTTTCTTCTACAAACTGTTGCATCATTTCATTAGTGATTTGTATCTCTGAATTTAGTCGAGGCTTGAGGCGCGTCCTTAGTGGTTAGCAATAATTCTCTGACAAAGAAAATGAAAGGGAAACTAAATATATGGGCGATGTGCGTAGTATTCAACGGAATAGAAAGGAAGACCATTTTAGTAAAAAATAAACAGGTTTTGCAATATTGCATCTTTATCCAACTGCGATAATGAGCTGGATTATTCGTAAACAAGCTCTTGGAAGTAACGCACTATATGTATTTAGCTTGACGAACTTCCTTGAAATACGTTTTGGAAAATTGAATCCTTGGTCAGAGCTGTTTTAGTTTGAAGTAAAAACTTTTGCCAAAGAAGATTTTGATGTTGTGGGGAAAGGTAGGAGATATAAGTGTGTGTGTGTATATATATATATATATATATATATATATATATATATATATATATATATATATATATATATATATATATATATATATATATATATAGGTCTGTTTCTAATTAAGGTATATTTAGCTTTTGTCTCGACGTTGCACCGGAAAAACATGATTTATACAAACTTGTGAGAATTGTTTGGGGAATGCAACTGCCTCTCTGAATGTTAAGAGCCAATAACTGCAGTTCATTAGAAAGAGGCTGAGAATGAGTGACCCATTTTAATTCAGTTTCCTATCAAATTCTGCATCACTCATGCCGACCTCCGTTGTTAGAGACCGGTTATATATATATATATATATATATATATATATATATATATATATATATATATATATATATATATATATATATATATATATATATATATATATATAACCGGTCTCTAACAACGGAGGTCGGCATGAGTGATGCAGAATTTGATAGGAAACTGAATTAAAATGGGTCACTCATTCTCAGCCTCTTTCTAATGAACTGCAGTTATTGGCTCTTAACATTCAGAGAGGCAGTTGCATTCCCCAATCTTCTCACAAGTTTGTATAAATCATGTTTTTCCGGTGCAATGTCGAGACAAAAGCTAAATATACCTTAATTAGAACAGACCTGTGACCGCCACCTGATACAGGTGGACAACTTGAACAATAGCGCTTGACTGGTCTTAGTGGAAGGTTCATTTACCTCGTGACATTTGGGTTTCCAGTGAGATCATGCATTGCCATGAATATGTCTTTCAGTGAGAATATCTCAAGAGAATGTCCAGGTGGCCCTTGCTTACAAGTCCTCTTACCTGTTGTGCATTTCGGGGAAATAGAAGCGCGTTTGATTTTGCAATGAAAATATTTTATACTCTTGAATATTAATGTTCGTATGATAGCCTCCGTGTTTGGACGACTAACCTTTATCAATATTCGCAACATGACCTTTTTTTTTTCTTTTTCTGCATTTGAAATATTTGACATCCGCATCTGATCTGCTTTCCCCCTTCAACGACAACTCCCCCCTCGCCCCGCACCCCCCCACCCCCGTCTCCTTTCCCCTACTTAGACGAAGTTTAAAGAGAACATCAAGGCTCCGGAATTGTCACAGAATTTTAGTTAGTTTTGACGAGTTATTTTAAGGGAAGAACGTATTTACGTGATCACTCTTCCTCCAATTTTTTTAGTTTACTCTGAATGACAATAATTAGGTAAAAATTCAGTCTAAGAAACTGTGAACAGGAAAATATACCAGGTTTCTTAAGTTTACTTAATAAAGATGTTAAGTTTTAACAATGCTTACAAAATATCAGATCATAGAATCGTGCCGTTTTTCTAATGTACCATCTTTCCATTACCTTGTACACGAATCATAACTCATCATAGATTCTTCCGTACCCAACGTCCTACTTTTTGATATGATAATGAATTATCATTAGTATCATGGGTGCAGCAGGATATACTGATAATACAGGTTAACTTGGTATCTCTAGTTACACTATTTCCTTCAAGTAAATCTTCCCGAATAATAGACTTTTTGCTTAGAGTGCGATTACATATTTTACGGCATTCTGAATAATTTTCACCCGGTAGGGGTGGTGGGGGTGGTGGGAGGCGTTTGTCAATGGGACTGACATTAATATATTTTCATAAATGTTAACCGAAGGGTAATCTAATCTTTTGGTTTGGTTGATGAAAATTTCGTCCTCTCGTGTATTCGAACCAGCGGACAGAGGAGAAATCAGGACTTCAGTGACACTACCGACTCGCTACCGGACAGTATATTATATAATAATTCATCGAAAAGTAATTTTAAAACAGAACAATGTTTACCTCCCGAGTTGAGTAATTATGTAATACGATTCTTATTTCCAGGAAATGACTGGTAAAAAATATAGCTTCCTGATTAGTTTATCTGCTTGATATTAAACGTCAATTTATTTTGTCAGCTTTTAATTCATTTTGGATAAGAAATATGCCATGCTTTGCTTTGATACACAACTTCACCAACGGCCAAACTCAGATCTCTAATTGGCTTTTCCAAAAATTGTGTAAAGATTGAATTTACTGGAGTTGTTCATTTCGTAATGCAGAGATTGAGTCTTCTTGATTATGCTATTACTGCTTCGTAGATTTACAGTATATTCAGGTTTTAGTTTAATTTTCTTTTATATGGCATTGAAGAAGTATCTATGATTTGTCACTGGCAACTACATATCTGGTATATTGTAATGATTAGAAAGATGTATCAGGGAACGTTTATGAATACATTTTTTATAAAAACTATTTACAGACACCACCATTTTTCATAACCAGACTCGCAGCTACTTGAGTCCTTGCGCCATAATACCGTCTTCCAAGGCTTTCTACGTGAAAGGTTCACTTATATTGAGATTTTCCGTTGAATAGCAACACCCTTCTCAATTCTGAACAGACCCATTCGTCCGGAAAGAGCACGACTCTCCTAAAAACGATGTTGAGCTGATGGATATTCATGAATTT
This sequence comes from Macrobrachium nipponense, assembly GCF_015104395.2. NCBI lineage: Eukaryota > Metazoa > Arthropoda > Malacostraca > Decapoda > Palaemonidae > Macrobrachium > Macrobrachium nipponense. The sequence goes on from NC_087203.1 coordinate 20,501,118, forward strand.
TTCCAACTGATTTTGAATGTACG
>NC_087203.1:20501640-20526640 GCF_015104395.2 Macrobrachium nipponense
ATTTTGAATGTACGTTGACCAGTCTCTCTCTCTCTCTCCTCTCTCTCTCTCTCTTCTACTCACTCTCCTGCTCTCTCTCTCTCTCGTCTCTCTCTCTCTCTCTCTCTCTCTCTCACACACACACAAATAAAAAAGCTATTTTCAAGTTTCTTGTCAACCGGCTAAGAATAGGACACACTTTTGCACTTATTCTGAATATATTTAGTTTAGTATAGAAAAACTTATAATACGGTCTATTTATACATAATTCTCATCAGCATTATCAGCTGGCATTTTATTTTCCCGTTGAAGAGAAACTGATAGGGCTGGCTACCTCAACAGAGTAAGGACAAGCTGTCGCTTGAGAAAAATATTGCTAGGTGTTCATTTTACCAAGTGGACGATCACTTTTAGTTTACTGAAGTTCCTCGTTGGACGAGTGGGTTACGTACTCGCCCACCAATTTAGTAGCCCGGAGTTCGATTCCCTGCTCTGCCAACGCGGAGTCAGAGAACCTCTCCGGCAGGTCGAGTTTTCATTGTTTAAGAGTCTTGCAGACCTTCTCAGGAGGGGAATATCACTGGGAGCCTCTTGATTAGCTTTTACCTGAGTGACGTCACCCCTGGTGTTATTCTCATAATGTGCTTCACGTCCGGTGTTGTTTGTTTCATGCGTGCTGGTACTTTCGTTGGGGGGGAGGGACGTGGTCCTCCTCACATACGTCGGTATCAGGAACGCTTCTTGAGTGGTATTAAGAGGAGGAGGCTTTTGCTCAAGGATAAGCAGCGCTTCTAGGAGGCGCAGACGTCGTGGGTCAGGGGCTCTCCCGATGATTTTGACATTCCTGATGATGTGTCTCGTGATGTCTTTCTGGTGTACTCCAAGGGCATGCTACCTAATGGCGCCCTCATTATTTACTACATGAATCGGCATACGAAGGACCTCCTGATGAAGAACAACCCTTCCCCACCCGTAGGAGATCCCATAAAGCAGTCAAACGTTGTCTACCGATTCATATGCCCCACCCAAGGATGCCCTGGGATTTGCATCGGCATGACGACGATGTGCCGATGCAAATCCCAGGGCATCCTTGGGTGGGGCATATGAATCGGTAGACAACGTTTGACTGCTTTATGGGGTCTCCTACGGGTGGGGAAGGGTTGTTCTTCATCAGGAGGTCCTTCGTTTGCCGATTCTTGTAGTAAATAATGAGGGACACACTCTTCCCTTCCTCAATAGGGCGGACGTGTTCCTCTATTATTTTCTTCGTGGCTGGTTCGTCCTCCTTGTATTGGTGGTGCATGAAGGCTATGTAGAAAAGTTTTATATCCTCCGGGGGTGGAATGTTTCTTCTCTCTTCCACCGTCATGTACCACTTGTCAAGGGCGGCTCGTGTTTCTCGGATTACGAGTTTATTCGAGTAACCATTATTAATCCTCATGTGGGATGCTCGGTCGGTTTCGAGGTGCGTGTCCTGCCACATCGAACAGTGTGAGAGGGCCCTCCTTACGAAGGCCCTGACGATGGTGGTCTTGAACTGCGCATGACACTCGCTATCTTCATTTAGACCAAGTCCAAGGTTTGTAGCTTTGGTGTACACTGTTGTCGTTAACTTCTAATTCGTCTTTGTGACAAGTACATTGAGGAAGGGGAGCCGATTGTTGCTGCTGTACTCGACGGTGAAGTTGAGTGCGCTGTGACGCAGGAACTGCTGTCGAAGGGGTTCTACCTCATCCTTAGAGTCTGTTTGCATGAAGATGTCATCGATATATTGTCCGTATGTGCGGGGACATCTATGTTGCGAGAAGACCCTTTCTTCCACTTCTGCCATGTAGAAGTTACCGAATAGGACTCCTAAGGGGGACCCCATCGCTACGGCATCCTTTTGGCGGTACATCTGTCCTCGGTGGGTGGTGAAAGGGGCTCTCTTCTTACAGATATCCAGCAGGGTTCTTAACGAGTCTTCTGGGATGTTCGGGGGTCTCATATCAGGATTCCTATATACCCGCTCCATGATGATCTCTATTGTCTTGTCGACTGGTACGTTGGTGAATAGGGACTCAACGTCTAAGGACGCCATGGTTCCCGCACTGGAGGATTCGCAGATCTTCTCCAAAAATTCCACTGATGAGGTGAGGCAGTACCTGGAGGGGATATATGGAGTAAGAATTTTATTAAAGGCGTTTTGCCAGGGAGTAAGTTGGGGCGGGCGTTTGGCTGATGATCGGGCATAGGGGTTGCCTTCCTTGTGGGTCTTCACTTTCCTGTATAGGTAGCGGAGGCTGTAGCCATCTTGGATGGGCGGGAGGTGTGTGGCATTCATAGCGGCATTCACGGCCATGATGACCTGGTTGGTGTCGCGTTTGATGTCTTCCGTCGGGTTCGTCGTATGTCCTTCGAACTTGGAGACATCAGACAAGATGACGTAGAGTTTCTCGAAGTATTCCGAGGTGCTGATGACCACGAACGCAGCTGTCTTGTCTGCACGTCTTAAGGTGATATCTTCTCTCTTCTACAGATCTGCGGCTGCCTTTTTTGGTGTAAATACCGCTCGAGTATGACCAAATGTCTGTTAGGGCCTCTGCTAGTAGAAGAGGTTGAAGGGCGTCTGTCGTTGCCGGGATCTTCTTGGCCTCCAACTGCTGAATCAAGGCGAGGAGCATCTTGATCTCCAGGCGTTTCTCGTGCTTCTTCGGCTTTGACATGAAGTGGCAGTTTAGCCCGAGGTTTAATAGGTCATTTTGTTCAGAGGTTGGCTGGTATGCAGTGAGGTTAATATACCTTTGGGTCTTTTCTTGGATGTGTAGCTTACCACCGTTGAGGGCGACAAGTTTGCGGACTACACCCCTAACCCGGTCACGCATGTCTTCCTCGTTTAGGCAGGTAAGGCGCATGTTAATTTCTTCGTAGGTTCTTCGTAGGTAGGAGGCTTATGCTGGTCCTCCGCTCGGTCGTCTGCTTGGTGGTGGTGGTCTCTTGTAGGGGTGTCGTATCTGGTATTGTCATCAGGATCAGGGCAGACGGCTTCAGCACGTTTTTCTGCCCATTCTTCACGCAGGCGGTATGTTCCTCCTTCAGGGTTTTCAGATCAGCTGTTTTCTCCCGTAGTTGCCGCTGTAGGAGGGACGTTCTGAAGTCCCTGGTCCTTTCTTCATTTCTTGCTGTGGGGTCATGCAGCCTGATGTTTGTATATTTCGGAAGGAGACCTTCTCGTTGACAGGTTTTGTTAAAACTGATTGCTGCTTCAGCACTATTAATCTTGTAGAGAGTCTTCTCTATTTTTCTGATGACGGCTTTCTTGTTATTGCTTAGACTGGCGAGCAACGCACCAAAGGGCATGGTAAAATTCGGTTGAGGTTCTCTAGACAGTACTCGAGAGCCCGCAACACCACGATATAAGGAGAAGGACTCGCCACTGGAAGTCAGTCCCTCAGCAGTCATCGCTTGATAATGTCCTGTTGGAGAGAGAGAGAGAGAGAGAGAGAGAGAGAGAGAGAGAGAATTGTATAAGCAATAATAAATCAAAATGACTCAACCGAATTTTACCATGCCCTTCGGTGCGTTGTTCGCCAGTCTAAGCAACAACAAGAAAGCTGTCATCAGAAAAATAGAGAAGACTCTTTACAAGATTAACAGTGCTGAAGCAGCAATCATTTTTAATAATAATAATAATTCAACAAATAAAAGAGGATAACAAGTAGTAAGGTAAGGAATTAATTCTGAAAGGAGTCCAAAGAACAATGGCCTCTTAAAGGACAAGTTCATGAAGTCTTAGGCCCAGCATAGCGTAGTGGCAAGAAATAAATTTTTAATAATTGCAAATGGCCAGTTTTAAAGCGCCAAAGTTTCCATGATTATTTTTAGAATTCCAGAGAGTTAGGGGAGAGGGCCAAAGTTTCCATGATTATTTTTAGAATTCCAGAGAATTAGGGGAGAGGGTCATAACAAAACGATAACCACATATCTCGAAAGAGCAGACTAGGAAAATGATACTAGACTCAAAAATCTGAATGAGAGTCAACTCCGGGCAAATGGAGGATGGAAAACTGTTAACTTTTCTATGTTATTACGGTAACCCGTCCGGATTAGGGCAATTTGTAGCAGTCGGGGCTTCGGAACGCAGCTCAGAATTTGTAAGTCAGCTTAGAAATAACCAATATCTTTCAGAAATATGTAAGTTCTATAAACGCCCAAAACTTCACAACTTCTGGAACATAATTTCAACCTCATTAGAATTTGTGGCTTTAAACCGTCCCACTTAAGCAATTAGAACACCAGAGGGGGAATAATTATTTATCTCTTGTTCAGTGGAAGACATTCAGTCACAAAGCAGTAAGTGACCGTTAAGAGACTGATGGAAGTAGCCATCTTCGCTACAATAGCATCTTCTCGGTGACAGTCTCCCCTCAGCCTCGACCCTTAACTGGGGGGTTGCCAGAACGGACGTGGTTTACGACCGTAGCAAAAGAAGTCTTTGAATACGGCGACATTTCTTATCTTTTAATTCTCTGTTGTTTTTCCATCACCGAGATTTCCTGTTACCTTCAGGAAGGCTTTGAGAAAATCCTGTTATTGGTGCAGGATACACACACAAGACAAGAGAAGTAGAGAAGGGGATAATATATTCGGTTTTCATATCTGATAGGATCTGATGCTTATATGGTTACCATTATTCTTCCAAGTGTTTAACGCACAATACTGAGATCGGAAGTAGCTCTGATACTTCACAAAAAGTTAGCTTTAGTCTCCATATGAGATATCTTTTTCTATTTACCTCTTACCTGAAATAGACGAAACATTTATATATATATATATATATATATATATATATATATATATATATATATATATATATATATATACGTATATATATATATATATATATATATATATATATATATATATATATATATATATATATATATATATATTTATTGGTCATCAAGAATAAATATTCTTATATTAGGAAAATGCTTAATTCTCTTTACATTAGCGTAGTATATGAAAGCTATAAGATTGGATTCTTTATAAAATTCACCTTTGCTGAGTGAGCGCTAGGTCATTATAACTAGATTTGAGGTCAAATGAATTACCTGAAATCATAGAATAGAAAGAAGGCTTACTTGAACATAATTATGGGATACAAATTATATTTAATTTTTAAATTCTGTAAGTGTTCATGAAACATCATCATTCCGAAAGAAATGGGAAGTGAAGTCTCCTAGATACTATATTTTGCACCAAGGTCTAAAGAATACTAAAGAATACCAGGTCAGACCGCTTCCGACCAAAATAAGGACAATCTCGCGCATGACGTCACGAGGCTGCATCTGGCCGAGGTTCAGGTAAAAAAATGTCATCAGTCAGTATTTGACTTTACCAGAGTGAAGAACAAAGAAGCTCTCTTAGACCGGATTCAATCCTTTAATTCAGCAGTACCTGAAGATTAACGGGGACCTCTCTCACCCAAGGTCGTGACAGAGAGAGAGAGAGAATGGGTGTGGGCAAACAATTCCCATAGTGACCCTTCATTTTATTGTTTTCTTGGTTTTCTTTTATGGCCACATACCAGTAACGTCACAAATATGCGCAGTAACGCTGAGACGGTCTGACCTGGTATTCTTTAGACCTTGATTTTGCACGTAGTCAGGGACGGATAAACAGACTGCAAACCAGATAGTATGCGCATACACACACACACACACACACACAGAGAGAGAGAGAGAGAGAGAGAGAGAGAGAGAGAGAGAGAGAGAGAATGGCAACGGTTGGTGGGATTGGGTAGGGGGTGGGGCCTGGTTTGGGTCGACGTGAAGTGCAAATTGTCGATGGGGAAGAATCCTCAAGATGGAAGTAGCGTGAGCTCACGGTCCAGATATCTAGACCGTGCGTGAGCTGTACAAATCATGACTGGAAATTGCGTTACTGGGGAAACTGAAACGACAGTCCGGATAAGCAATGAGCATTTTCAGTGTTAAGGAAACAAAGCATTTTACTAACATTACATGAGTTCCTCGCTGGACGAGTGGTTTTCGCGCTCGGCTGCCAATCCGGTGGTCCGAAGTTCGAATCCCGGCTCGGCCAGCACGGAATCAGAGGAATTTATTTCTAGTGATAGAAATTCATTTCTCGATATAGTGTGGTTCGGATCCCACAGTAAGCTGTAGGTCCTGTTGCCAGGTGACCAATTAGTTCCTGGTCACGTAAAAATATCTAATCCTTCGGGCCAGCCCTTGGGGAGCTGTTGTGGTCTGGTAAAACTTAAGATTTAACTAACTTTGCAGGCAAGGCTCGTTTGTGTAAATTTGTATTTTTGGTTTTATTAGTTGATAACAATAAGGTGCTTCGCAGATATATTTATATATATATATATATATATATATATATAATATATATATATATATATATATATATATATATACTCATTAATAACTCAAATAGATCAAAAGAAAGATATGATTAATCTTTTAGGAAATACATAGAGCCCTTGACCACATCCAACTCAGGAAGACGAAAATGAATTTATAGCAGTGTTTTTCAGCCAGGTGCCACAGATGAACACAGTGATAATGACGATCGCACTCTTCACTAAATATTTAGTTCCGGCTTGCTTTCTTCCATAGCATTTTATCCACCAATTTTCATGGTAACGATCTTGCTAAATAGCGTGGTGGAAAAGAAACCAAAACGGCCCTCCGAAATACTGGGCAATGTCCTCCATGCAAGGAAAGATTGCATTTTTTTTCAGTCATATATGGATAGTCGGTTGTTTCAGTAAGATTTCGCTAATAAAAATTGTGAGAATAGAAGCGTTCATCTTGAATGATTTAGATTTTATAATACTTTTGCCATCTCATTTTTCTACTGGTAAAGGATCAGGTAAAAACATCGTGTTTAATTCTCTCCGCAAATGACAACAACGCTTTTTATAGGTTCTTATTATCAAACGATTTTTTTGAAAAGCATTCGCTGCCTAAGTAAAGAGATACAAATCTGCTCCGATATAATACCATGCTTGCTTCAAAAAGGATGCTTAAATCAACATGGAAAAAGTTATCATAAATGAAATTTGAGCATTAAGGATCATCCATCATATTTTGATAAGGGAACTTCTTGAGAGAGAGAGAGAGAGAGAGAGAGAGAGAGAGAGAGAGAGAGAGAGAGAGAGGGAATAAACATTATGATGGAAAGAAACCACCCAACACCAGGTTGATTGCTTTTGCATTCCCATAGGTGCCCTGACGGAACATCCTACAACCCTTTCTCTCTCACTTTTAATCCTTCTCTCTTCTCTTTCTTTCCTGAATCCTTCTCTCCAACCTCTAAATTTTGACTTTTTTGGACTGCTTTTGTCGACGACCTTTGGAATGGACTTGGCCAATCTTTGACAGTCCTTGTGATTTGATGGAGGGTGGGGTTGGACGGCATTCCTCCTCACCCATAGAACTGGAGTACCTGACGTGTCCGAGCGAGGGGAAACTTTTATGTTAAACTCTGCACTCAGTGCTGGGTCTGATCTCGACGGACTGACGACCCTCAAGGCACTGGGTGTGGGGTGTATATCTGGGTAGGACTCCTAGGGTGCTATATCACCCTCTAATTGTGGCTCGATGGTGGGTATGGGGCCAACCTGGACGAATGTTCACACCATAGTCTGATGGATTTTTATTTAACCCCCTCTGTTGATGACTCTCGCCTTATTAAGGATTCCGCATTAGGCTCTCCACTCGACCAAACACCGGGACACCGGGGTGTAAATACTGGTGGTGTAAATGAAAATCTAAGAGTTGTATATTGTAGTAATATAAGTGATAAAGTCGATTTTGACATATTACATAATTACATGAAACAGTTTGGCAAGGTAGACAGAATAAAATTACGAATTGTTAAAAGTCCCATCTCTTAAGAAAGTTACATAACCTTTTGCAAAGCTGAATATGCCTCCAAAGCTCTAGAAAATCTTGATGGTAAAAATGTCTATGGTTCAGTTTGCCATGCGAAGTTGTTTAATATAAACAATTTGGAAGAGGATGAGACAGACTATGTGCCCAGCAAATTTGAGATTGATAGCCAAAAACACCTGGCAAAAGATGACCCAAAATTGATTTGGCATGTTGCAAATTACAAACAGGGCAAAGAAAACTTTCTAACAGCATGCAAGTATTTACAGAGGAAGATTGGTGCCATTCCTAAAGGCAATATTAAAAGATATGGTAAAGGAGTCTTGATCAAAGCAAATAACGATATTCAGATTAAGATGCTATCAAAATTCCAACCAACTGAAGATGGTAATATTTTAGATGTATCTCCTCATCGATCATTTAACATTAAACGGGGTATAGTTTATAGCAGAGACCTATATGAGTTTGAAGAGGAGGAAATATTAAAAATGTGTCCTACATATGTCATTAAAATTAGAAAATTGAAAGGCACTCAGCATGCCATTGAATTGACTTTCACCTGCTCCTACTTACCGGAATATTTTGGTATAGACCACTCTCGGGTTTGGGTTAAGCCATTTAAATATCGACCAACCCAGTGTTATAAATGCTTTGAATATGGCCATGTATCAAACTCTTGTACAAAACCAGGAAAGTGCTTTGTGTGCCTCTGGTGAACATGTAAAGGACAATTGCAAAGCTGATAAATACTGTCTCCACTGTGCTGGCAATCATTCTCCCAATTGGAGGGGCTGTCCTCAATATATTTTAAAACAAGAAGTTGTAAACACTGCTCACAATAACTTTATCAGCATAGGAGAAGCCAAACGCTTGGTTCGAGGTGCTAACAAAAGTGCTGGATCCTCATTTGCTTCCACTGTTATGGGAAATAATGCCTTCCATCAGCATGCTAAACCCATCATTAAAAATAACACACCCTCTCAGGATATTTCAACTTCTGTGGTATGTAATGAACTTCAAAGTAGAGTGGAAAAAGCTGTGATTGATGAACCTCTCCCTGACCTGCAAGCAAATGCTGTCTCAGAGTTGAGCTCCTCGGTTAAGCCCAAAGAAAATACAAAATCTAGAAGAAATCTTAACAAATCTTATGACAGTTTTCAGTCACCCCCGAAGTCAAAGAAATGTAGAACATCCTCTCCTATAGAGTTTAAAACTACAATTTCCAATAGATTCAATCCACTTGATGACCCCTTCCTGCCATTATCAACCTCAAAGCCATTGGAAAAGATGTCTCGGTCCTGCTCAAATTTAAGTGTGACAGACCTCTCCCCTCAATCATATGCAGAAACAGCTACTTCTGAAATGGAGGGAAAACATGCTGACTCACTAAATATAGTTAAAAATTTAGATAAATCTAATCTCAAACTGAAGAAACAGGATGTGCAGGAAAAATTTTCAAACTTCCCCTCATCTAATAAAAATAAAAGTCTCCCAGGCACCAGACTTAACCCTCTTACGCCGATTGGACGTATTAAACGTCGAGTCAAAATGTCTCCCGTATGCCGATTGGACGTACCATACGTCGACTCAAAAAAGTTTTTTTTTAAATTCGCGGAAAAATACTTATAGGCCTACCAGCCGAAAACTTTTGAATCACGCGCCTTGGGGGATGCTGGGAGTTCATGGATCGAGGTGTTATTTTGTTTCAAAGCGTGACCCAAGTGCGCATGCACGGAATCCTTCCTTCTCGCTCCAGCCAGCATCATCGTAGCATCATCCGTCAGCAATCGTATTTGACTGAGCTTGTGCGAGACTTTGAACATTTGTGTTGGTACAGGACGTTCATAGAGATGTCTGAACGTCGTATGACACGCGAAAGGCGCGTTTTACCCGTCAGAAGGGATCGTGTTAGAAGAGTTTTGGACTTGGATGCTGGCGAAGGACCCAGCACCCAACCTGACCTCGCTCCTCAACGCCGTTCTGTGCGACCACGTGTCGATGAAAGTGCTTCGAATGTGTCTCATTTGCCGTTAGTAGCCCCAAGGAAGCATCGTGCTGTCCTTAGGGGCATTCGTAGGAATTTGGGAGGGCTCAAACCAAGGGACATTGACGAATATTTATCGGAGCTCGATCGAGAGCATTTGGCAAGTCCTCATTTTGATGGCGGTTGGTCATCCAGTGACGAGGACATAACTCCCGATCATAGTGATGACGAGGAATATTTGCCCCCAATGTCCGTTCGAGGCTCACATCCCGAAAGTGAATTAGAATTTAGTAGTTTTAGTGCTTAAGAGGGGGAATCTGAGGAGGGGGAGGACGATGATTTAGGATCAAGTTTTGTTGCCGATGATGATGGGGATACAGAAAGCGAAGGCTTGAGTGAGGGAGATGGGCCAGTGAGGGGGGTTCGTGTGGGAAATCGTGCCCGCGCGCGCAGGGGCACGTAGAAGGTCGGATAGTCGTGCTAGCCAAGGGTCGTCCGAGAGCGACGATGGGTGGACAGAGGATCCCACACCACCTAGCATGCATCCATTTATGGCAAATCCTGGGCTCACCGTACCTGTTCCCCTGACTGCTCTGGGTTTTGTTCAGCTTTTCCTTACGCGGGAATTGCTGGGGTACCTGGTAGCAGAGACGGCGGACTACGCCAGGTATTGCCGTGATGAACTTCGCACGACATTATCATATCACTGGCGAGGCTGCAACCTCCCTGACATGGCGCATTTTTTTTGGCTCCACGTTTTTTTTGGATTGATTCCTGCTGCCGACGTCAGGATATATTGGAGGCGTAATTTTTTTTTAAGTACGCCCAATGTGCCCGGCGTTATGCCCCGTGATACTTTCCTGGCGTTGGACAGATATTTCAACGCCTTCAACCGAAGGGCCATACCCCGGAATAACTCTGATCGCCTCATTTTAGTGCGCCCAGTGTTGGAATATATTCGTGAACGCTGTAAAACTCTCGTGATTCCTGGAAAGAACCTTTCTTTAGATGAGGGGATGATGCCTTACAAAGGACGTCTAAGCATCAAAGTGTATAACCCCAAGAAGCCGAAGAAATATGGCGTGAAATTTTTTTTTATTACCGAGGCCAACACTGGCTACGTCGTGGACTTTTCGGTGTATTCCGGGGTCTTCTCCACGATGCGTGAAACTGTTTTCGGGCTTGTGGATCGTTTCCGTAACCAGGGATACCACCTGTTAATGGATAATTATTATAACTCGGTATCCCTGGCCCAGGAACTGTATGAAGCAGGTGTTCACGTCAGTGGTACCCTTCGGTTGGTGCGCGGGGCCCCGAATTCCCTCAAGAGGTACGCTAGCCATCCGCAACATCTGGTAAGAGGAGAGACACAGTGGCAGCGGAAGGGAGCTGTCTTCGTCATCTGTTGGAAGGGTGTCCGACTCGTCCCCATTATTACGACGAGCCATGAACCTGTCCAAGAGGAGATCGTGCAGCGGAAGAAGATGCGTCGACAGGGCCGAGTTGTGTATGAGCAGTTTCGTGTACAGCGCCCTACCGTCATTGGGCACTACAATAGGCACATGGGAGGAGTTGATCTCTTTGATCAACTCATCCAATATTATCCCTTCGCCAGGAGAACCAGGAGATGGACCCAAAAGCTCCTGAAATACATTCTGCAGTTGGCCCTCCAAAATGCCTACATACTCTACTGTGGGTACTACGGTCCCGATCTACGGACGATGAGCCACTTACAGTTCCTGGAGGCAGCCGGGGAAGCCCTCATCAACTTTGATCCCGATGAGTGGCCTTCCATGTCTGCCCCCCTGCCCCGAGCTGTAGATCTACCCATAGAGGAAAGGGCAGACCTTAGGGGTGCCTACTTTGGTAATCCTGCTGCTGCCGCCCCTGCTGCCGACGCCCCTGCTGCCGACGCCCCTGCTGCCGACGCCCCTGCTGCCGACGCCCCTGCTGCTGACGCACCTGCTGCTGCCCGCCCCTGCTGCCGCCGCCCCTGCTGACGCCCCCACCCACGCCCCTTCTCGTCGGGTAGTGGACCCTCCGTGTCGGCTGATGCCAGGGGATCACACACTGGATCTCCTAGAAGGGCGCAGGCAGAAACGGTGCTGGGTGTGCCATATGAATGGCAGAAGGAGAGACACCCGGTTCTTCTGTCGCACCTGCAAGATAGCTCTATGCAGGTTCGGGGAGTGTGACCGCAAATACCACAGTGCGGTCTTCTATTGGAGTGCGACTCAGCGGCGGTCAAGGGAGGGCGCAAGGGACCGTGCCCTATAATGGGCGCGCGTCTCCCTCCTCCACCTGTACCTCGTCATGTCGAGAGGAAAAAAATGCAAGACTCTTCAATGGAGGGGGAGGGAGAAAAACAAGAATAGAACGAAGAGTCAGGATTAGGAGTGAGTATTCTGCATTTGGTTTTTTATTATTTTTAGTTTGTTTATTTACATTCAAGTTGTTATATCTCAGTATCTATGCATGAATACGATATTTCATTGTATGCAAAAAGAAAAGTGTCACCTGCATTCCTTTTATTTATGTATTCGTACCAGAATCGGAAAATGTAATAAATAAAGAAACACACATATATATATATATATATATATATATATATATATATATATATATATATATATATATATATACTATATATATTTACATATATATATATCTTTAATATTTTTTTTTTTTGGTATTTTTGGGTAAGCAAAATACATAACAGTCTAGTAATCTTCATTTATTTATCTTCATTTTGAAACAAATTTGGAGTCTCTAGAACAATATTGTGATTTATGGTGAATTTTTGAAAAAAATATCTTTCTTCCCTCCGCGCGCCGCTTCGCGGCCGAAAATCTCCGAAATGCGTAGATCGCATTATCCTAATATTTTCTTCTTTTCATATTAGCCGTTTTATAGAGTTTAATATATCAAAATGTGCGTAAATTCATGAAGAATACAACAAAAAATAATTAAAGGTTGTAGCTTTTCTCATTTCTGAAATATCTACATATAAATTACGATAATTGGAAAAGAAACTACGTACGGTCAACTTTGACGCAATCGAAATGGTCGAAAAACGTAATTGTAAGCTAAATCTCTTACGGCATAGTAATATTCATTTACTTATCTTCATTTTGAAGCAAATTTGAAGTCTCTAGAACAATATTGTGATTTTTGGTGAATTTTTGAAAAAAATATCTTTCTTCCTCTCTGCGCGCCGCTTCGCGGCGAAAATCTCCGAAATTCGTAGATCGCATTATCCTAATATTTTCTCCTTTTCATATTAGTCATTTTATAAAGTTTCATATATCAAAATGTGCGTAAATTCATGACAAATACAACAAAAAAATTAAAGGTTGTAGCTTTTCTCATTTCTGAAATATTTGCATATAGATTACGATAATTGGAAAAAAAACTACATACGGTCAACGTTGACGCAATCGAAATGGTCAAAAAACGTAATTGTAAGCTAAATCTCTTACGGCCTAGTAATATTCATTTATTTATCTTCATTTTGAAACAAAATTGAAGTCTCTAGAACAATATTGTGATTTATGGTGAATTTTTGAAAAAAATATCTTTCTTCCCTCCGCGCGCCGCTTCGCGGCCGAAAATCTCCGAAATGCGTAGATCGCATTATCCTAATATTTTCTTCTTTTCATATTAGCCGTTTTATAGAGTTTAATATATCAAAATGTGCGTAAATTCATGAAGAATACAACAAAAAATAATTAAAGGTTGTAGCTTTTCTCATTTCTGAAATATCTACATATAAATTACGATAATTGGAAAAGAAACTACATACGGTCAACTTTGACGCAATCAAAATGGTCGAAAAACGTAATTGTAAGCTAAATCTCTTACGGCATAGTAATATTCATTTACTTATCTTCATTTTGAAGCAAATTTGAAGTCTCTAGAACAATATTGTGATTTTTGGTGAATTTTTGAAAAAAATATCTTTCTTCCTCTCTGCGCGCCGCTTCGCGGCGAAAATCTCCGAAATTCGTAGATCGCATTATCCTAATATTTTCTCCTTTTCATATTAGTCATTTTATAAAGTTTCATATATCAAAATGTGCGTAAATTCATGACAAATACAACAAAAAAATTAAAGGTTGTAGCTTTTCTCATTTCTGAAATATTTGCATATAGATTACGATAATTGGAAAAAAAACTACATACGGTCAACGTTGACGCAATCGAAATGGTCAAAAAACGTAATTGTAAGCTAAATCTCTTACGGCCTAGTAATATTCATTTATTTATCTTCATTTTGAAACAAAATTGAAGTCTCTAGAACAATATTGTGATTTATGGTGAAGTTTTGAAAAAAATATCTTTCTTCCCTCAGAGCGCCGCTTCGCGGCCGAAAATCTCCGAAATGCGTAGATCGCATTATCCTAATATTTTCTCCTTTTCATATTAGCCATTTTATAGAGTTTCATATATCAAAATGTGCGCAAATTCATGAAAAATACAACAAAAAATAATTAAAGGTTGTAGCTGTTTCCATTTCTGAAATATGTGCATATAAAAAAAATATATATAAAAATTTCGACATTTGGTCAACTTTAACTCGTCCGAAATGGTCAAAATCTGCCATTTTAATCTAAAACTCTTGCAGTATCATAATATTCAATCATTTGTCTTAATTTTTAAACAAATTGGAAGTCTCTAGAACAATATTGTGATTTACGGTGAATTTTTGAAAAAATATTTTTTTACGTCCGCTCGTTACGAATTTGTACATCATTTTTTGATAATATTTTTCCGGTGTTGCTTTTATTGTTTTACAATGTATTATTTATCAAAAGGATCGCAATTTAGTGTACAATACAACGAAAAAAAAGTAACTGGTTAGCTTTGACCGTTTTCTGCACAGCGTGATTTGAATACAATTATGTATGAATTTTTTTTTTTTTGCTACCATATATCGCATTATTTACATATGATAATGATATTATTTTTCATTTCTGATGACTGCATGCTAAACTTCAGGCAATAACAAAATAAGGAGCCAAAAATGAACTCTTAATCTTCAAAACTAAGCGCGCTGTGATTTTTTGAAAAAATTATTTTTTCCGCTTCCGCGCTCACTCCAAACCGGGCCCGGCATACGGGAGACGTTTTGATTTTTAGGGCTTCGGCGTAAGAGGGTTAAGAGACTTTCAAATCCAAAAACATTCAGCTGTGGTACTTTGAAAACCCAGCTAAATAATGACTTGGCTGGGCACAAGAATCAAAGTTAAAATTCCAATTTAATATCTTGTAATGGAATTGCAAAGGCCTTAGGACTCGTTCTGAAGAGTTAAAATTACTGTTAAACCATCATGATCCAGATGTAGTTTGCCTTCAAGAAACTAAGTTAGGCATCTCATTATACAATCCAGGATTAAATTATAAAATGTTTGTGATGAACCCCAGAGATGGTGATCGAGCTCATGGGGGGGTTGCAATTATTGTTAAAAAGTCTTTGCAACATACAAGTGTTCCTTTGAACACAAACATACAAGCAGTCGCCATTCGAGCATGCTTTGAAAAAGAGATTACTATTTGCTCTATTTACCTTCCACCTAGGTCAGAAATTACTTTGAATGATATTCAGACACTAGCTAATCAACTACCTCCTCCTTTCTTACTACTGGGAGATTTTAATGCCCATAATAGTCTATGGGGAGGTGATACCTTGAATGCTGTAGGTAGAACCATCGATGATTTTATCTTAAATAATGATCTCTCTCTTTACAATGATGGTTCAATGACGTTTCATAACATCTACACCAATGTCTTTTCAGCTATAGATTTAAGCATTTGTTCACCTGCAGTCCACTTGGACTTCAACTGGTCTGTAGATGAACTTTTGCACGGAAGTGATCACTTTCCCATACATTTAAAGTATGCTAGAAACATACCTTCTGAATCTCCTATAAAGTGGAAAGAAAATGAAGCAGATTGGAGGAAGTATGAAGGAAGCTTTCAATTACATCAGGAAGTAGAGTCATTTAAGTCACACTTAGATGCATATGATTATTGGACCGCAACTATATTGGATAATGCCGAGAAATATATCCCAAAAACAAAGGGTAAACCAAGTAGGCCTGCAGTTCCCTGGTGGGACCAAACCTGTGGCAGACTGCGAAGAATAGTGAGAAAATGCTATAGGCAATTCAAGGCAAAACCCTCAGGAACAACGAAAACTACGTACCAACGGGCCTTAGCCAAACAAAGAAAATATATTAGAAAAGCTAAAAAGGAATCTTGGCTCCACTATATAAATGGTATCAATTCTAAAACACCAGAAAGATTAGTATGGAAAAAGATTAAAAAGCTAAGTGGGAAATTTGTTCCATCACCTGCTCCTACTCTAAAAATCAATGATGTGCTTATTTCAAATCCAGCTGATGTTGCAGAAAAATTTGGTGAGCATTTTGCTGACATATCAAGCTCCAAAAATTACACACCACAGTTCAGTAAGATTCGAAATGCCAAGGTGTCAATTAGATTTAACACTGAAAATAATGAAGCATATAATGCTAAGTTCTCACTAAGGGAACTACGAGAGGCTCTCTCATCTTGTGAGTCAACAGCCCCTGGTGCAGATAACATAACCTACAACATGATTAAACATCTTCCAGAACATGCTAAAATATATCTAA
The DNA here is from genome assembly GCF_015104395.2 of Macrobrachium nipponense. Taxonomy (NCBI): domain Eukaryota; kingdom Metazoa; phylum Arthropoda; class Malacostraca; order Decapoda; family Palaemonidae; genus Macrobrachium; species Macrobrachium nipponense. The sequence continues at coordinate 20,518,161 of NC_087203.1, forward strand.
TGAAAATATTCAATAAGGTCTGGGAAACGGGCATCATTCCCCCATCTTGGAAGATAGCCATAGCAGTTCCAGTCATAAAGCTAAACAAAGATCCATATCAGCCCACTAGTTACAGACCAATTTCACTAACAAGCTGTGTCTGTAAATTATTTGAGAAAATGGTGAACTCTTGTCTAATGTGGCATTTAGAGAAAAACAGATTGTTATCCTCTGTTCAGTTCAGCTTCAGGAAAAATCGTTCAGCCTTGGACCCTTTACTGAGATTATCAAATCAGATTCAGCAGGGATTTTCCAATCAATGCCAAACAGTAGGGGTATTTTTTGATCTGGAGAAAGCCTATGATACAACATGGCGATTTGGCATTGTTAAACGGCTCAATGAAATGGGAATCAGGGGCAATATGTTAAACTTTATCAACTCCTTTTTAAGGGACCGATATATTAGAGTGAGAGTCGGGAATAAGTTTTCTTCTTGTTATGAGAAGGAAGGAGGTGTCCCACAAGGCAGCGTATTGAGTGTCACCTGCTTTGCCATTGCTATTGATAATATTGTGAAATCTGTTTCCGCTCCAGTTAGGGCTTCACTATTTGTGGATGACGTTGCCATCTACGTCACCACATACGACGCTGTATCAGCCTGTAACTACCTGCCCCTCAGATGCTGAAGCCTTGCGGAGGATGGGGGGCTTAGGGTTCAGCAGCTGGGCCCTGATGCCTGGTGGGAACTACTTTCTTGCTGGGCCTTGGTGCCCAGCTGTTGATCCAACTAAATAAGTCAGCCCTTTTCCTTTTACTAAAACTTTTCATCCTTCTGCTTCCTCCCTCTATAAGGCATGGATTTTATGTTGATGACTTGGATTGGTTTTGGACATGATTTGGACTTTCTCATTGGATTTGGTGGAGGGTGAGGATGGTTGGCATGCCACCTCACCCGTAGAACTCGAGTACCTAACGTGGTCGAGCGAGGGGAAAGTTTAGATGTCAAGCCCTGCTCTTAGTGCTGGGTCTGATCTCGACGGACATCATGACGCCTTAAGCACTGAGGGTGGGGTGTATATCTGGGTGGTACCCCTAGGGCAGCCCTAGGGCTACCTGGACGAATCGTCAATTCTACGTCTAATGGAGACATTAAAACCTTCTGTTGACGACTTAGGCAAGGATAAGGACAAGGAAAATTCTGTTAATTCCTCCATTGTAACTTTGGAGCCTTTTTCAAAGGACCACCTTGTTACAAACATTTTATATGTGAAACCAGTCCCTTTAGACTGGAATTATGAAACTGTATTTAATGAATTTTGTAAATTTGGTAAAGTAAAAGAAGTAAGGAATAGACTTGGCAAAAATTATGGGTTTTTTGAATTTTGGGTATTTTTCAATAACGAATCTGAAGCTCACAGAGCCTACAGAGAGTTCAGATCAGATTCATTGAGTGTTGGACTCGCAGAGGCAAAAGAGGTCCCTAGGTATCTTGAGATTTATAAACCACCAAGTGAAATTAAAGATAATAGTAAAATAAGTAAAACCTCCAGATCACCAGACCCAGCTAAGTGGTTAATTATCACAACACATGGTGAGAGAGGCAACCTCTTCAAAGTGAAGAGGTTGGTAAGCCAGAAGATCGGCAATGTTGGGAGCCCAGAAGTAACTCGCTTTGGGCGTAATAGTTTCTTAGTTCATGTGAAGACAGATATTCAATCGATAATGCTTCTAAACTTGAAGCTTGATCCTGAGGGTATGATAAAAGAGGTAAAACCTCACTATAATTTTAGTTATGCGAAGGGTGTTATATTTAATGAAGATCTACATGAAATGGATGAGGAGGAAATTTTGGAAATGTGTCCGGATGTGGTTTGGAAGGTTTTTAAAGTGCCCCGCTCATCGATGCTTATTTTAACATTTAAAAGTTCTTCTCTGCCATCTGAAATTATTCTTGATAGTGAAATGATGAAAGTTCGTCCTTATAGACCGAGAGTGCTCCAGTGCTTTAAATGTTTTGGTTTTGGACACTCCTCTAACGTTTGCACCAGAAATAAACTCTGTGAATCGTGTGGCCAGCCTGAGCACGAGGAATGTTCTGGACCAGTAGTCTGCGTAAACTGTAAGGGTGAACATCGAGCCAGTCATAAGAAATGTAGTGCATTCAAGAAAGAACAAGATGCATTACTAAAATCTCTTGACGAACACATCAGTGTGGGACAGGCCAAGAAGCTGTTGGGCAGGAAAACCTATTCGGATGCCTTGAAGGCACAACAATTGAATACTGCTTCTTCTGGTGCCCCTTCTGGTGGGGCTTGGTGTCCTGCTGGTGGGGCTTTCCACACCCCCTCTAGTGGGGTACCCCGTGCCCCCCCTGTTGGGGCCTCCCGTGCCCCCCCTGGTGGGGCCTCCCGTGCCCCCCCTGGTGGGGCCTCCCGAGCCCCCCCTGGTGGGGCTTCCCATGCCCCCCCTGGTGGGGCTTCTCATGGGCCCCCTGTTGGGGTTTCCCATGTTGCAGAGACTCTGGTCAAGCCAGGGGACCCTGTTGGTTCAAGGGTTCATGCCAGGTCTCAATATGTTGACGACTTCTCTCTGTCAGGGACATTGCCTGACATTGAGCCCTCACCTGATCTTGACATTACAGTGCACCGTGGAGATGACGGTGAGGAGATAGAGGCCCTCTTTATTCGTCAGAAGAGAGCCCTTTCTCCCTCTTCGCCTCATTCACGGTCACTCAGCAATCATAGAAAAAACAAAAGTAAAACTGAAAGGGCAAGTGAAAGCCCATCTTCTAAAAGATCTGTAACACCTAGATCTAGGTCAAATAGTACTGGTAAAACTGAAAAGATCTCTCTCACCAGGACACAGATTCCTAAATTAGTAGGGAATTTTAAGATGCCTTCCTCTAAATAATGGCTCTCATGCAGTGGAACATCCGTGGCTTTATACCAAATAGAGAGCAAGTTCGGGTTCTGTTTAGGGATCATGATCTATCTGCAATGTGTCTTCAGGAGACAAAGTTGGGAGAGCACACTCCCAACTTGGGTTTTAATTATTCATTCCATAGGTCTCCCCCCCTGATAGGTGTACGCGCTCAGGGAGGCACAGGCATCATAGTCCGCAAGTCTGTTAATCATAGGGTTGTTCAATTGAACACTGTGTTGCAGGCTTGTGCAGTTCAAGTTTTCAATTATAAATGGATCACTATTTGTTCTTTATACCTAGATCCATCATTAGAAAGTAGATTACAGGATGCGCAGGGTAATCCTCGTCAGCTAGAATAAAACGATCTACAGACATTGATAGACCAGCTTCCTAAACCCTTCATTTTGATGGGGGATTTTAATGCCAAGCACACCCTCTGGGGAGAGCCAAACTGCGACCGGTGGGGTTTAATAATAGAACAGCTGCTTGACTTAAATGACATCACTTTAATGAATGATGGTTCCCCTACAAGACATGATGTTTTTCATAATACTGATTCAGCCATTGACCTCACTATCTGCTCTTAGTCTTTGAGGTTAGATTACCATTGGGTAGTAGACCAGAATGATCATGGCAGTGATCATTGGCCCATTCACTTAAAGTTTATGAAAAATATTCCATCTCCATGTTTACCAAAATGGAAGGTAGGGGAGGCTGACTGGGGATTATTCAAAAAATCTACTGAAGTTGATCAAGATATAAAAGATTTTCAGAGCCCAACATCCGCTTATGAGTATTTAATCAGTATATTGCTGTGCGGTGCCATGCTGTCTATTCCTCGAACTTCTGGTAAGCCTCGTCGTCCTCTAGTACCTTGGTGGTGTGATGCATGCGCCTTGAGCCGAAAGATAACAAGAACTTGCTACAAGAGATATCGTAGATATCCTTGCTTGGTAAATAAAATTATCTATAAAAGAGCTCTTGCTAAGCAAAAGAAAACATTTAAGCAGGCAAAGAGGGAATCGTTTATCAGATATATAAGTGAATTAAAATATGATTCCCCTATATCGTTTGTCTGGAACAGAATCCGAAAGCTGCAAGGGAAATTTTCTCCATCTCCCTTGCCTATTTTGAAAATTGATGGCTTCTTCATATCTGATTCTGGAGAAGTTGCAGAAACCTTTGGTAGGCATTTCTCCAATATATCTAGTGCCCTACATTACTCTCCTGCATTCAGGAATATTAGGGACGGTACCACGGTTGTTCCTGCTGTTAGTTTAAATTCAGTCGTATAATCTTCCTTTCACCATGAAAGAATTAGATCATGCAATCTCGTTATCTTCCCCAACATCTCCTGGGGAAGATGATATACTGTACTCAATGTTTTTATTGTTTTTAAGTTGCCTAGAAGTACAAAAGAATTTCTTTTAGACATTTTAAACAGTTTTTGGCTTTCAGGAACTTCACCAGAGTCTTGGAAGATATCGATTATTGTACCGGTTTTAAAACCTTTTAAAGATTCCTTCCTCCCTAAGAACTATAGGCCAATTGCTCTAACTAGTTGTGTTAGCAAGATTTATGAGAGGATGGTCAATGCTCGACTTGTGTGGTATTTGGATTCAAAGAATCTTTTATCTAATCGGCAGTTTGGCTTTAGGAAAAATAGAAGTACTTCTGACCCTTTGATGTTCCTTACTCGGGAGATACAGAATGCTTTTGCTGTGCAAAACCAGACTGTTGCAGTGTTCTTTGACTTAGAAAAAGCCTACGACACTACTTGGCGAGGGGGTATCCTTTTGCAACTTGTAGAGTGGGGTGTTGTGGGTAATTTGTTCTATTGTCTGAAAGATTTTTTGTCAGAACGTTACCTGAAAGTAAGAGTGGGCTCTTACATTTCTTCTGCTTACCCTCAGGAAGAAGGGTTACCTGAGGGAAGAGTCCTTAGTCCAACACTCTTTAATGTAGCTGTAAACGGTCTACTAGAACAAGTTCCTGTTGGGGTGCATGGTCTGGCCTTTGCTGATGATTATGCAATAATCTGTAGTAAGTCCACAGCTGTTGAAGCTTGTCAAATGATCCAGACTGCTATTAATGCTTCAACATCATGGGCCAGTGCTAAAGGGTTCAAATTTTCACCAGAAAAAACCAAAGCTATACGATTTTGTCGATTAAGAAGAGTGGAAGAGATCCCTACGCTGTTTTTAAACGATTCGATTTTACCTTATGAAGATAGCATTAAGTATCTAGGTGTTACATTTGATAAAAAATTAACTTTTACTCAACATGTTAATGAAGTTGTATGTAACGTGAAGCTTCGACTTAATATGTAAAGTTTGTATCTAATTTTCAACTGGGGGGGCAGATCGAATCACCCTTTTGAGGATGTACCAGGTTTTATGCCTAAGCAAAATTGATTATGGTTGCCAAGTTTATGGTTGTGCGTGCAAGACAACACTGCAGAAATTAGATGTTGTCCATAATATGGCTTTACGTATTTGTACGGGAGCCTATAGAACTTCACCAGTAGAAAGCCTATATATTGAGTCGGGTTTTCCCCCACTATTTATCCGTAGGGAGGAATTAGGCTTGAGAGCCATATCAAGAATACTTACGTCAAAGCTAAACCCTAACTATAAGTTCGTTAGAGAACCAACTGACAGAGCCCCAAATAGACAGAGACTGCCAAAGCCGCTTGAGGTCCGACTAGCAAGCTCTGCCAGGGAGGTGGGATTACTTCCCCCTGCAGTAGCTGAAATTTCGCCCTCAAAGTTTCCTCCTTGGAATAGACCATGCCTAGAAATTTGCCCAATTAGGGACAGCAGGAGCAACAGTTCTGGTGACCAGTTGAGGGCAAGTTTTTTGGACCATGCTTCCGAACATGGTGATTCTCATCATATATATACTGATGGCTCGAAGGGTTCTGATGGTGTTGGTTGCTCTGTAGTGACTAGTGGTAATATCATTAAAAAGAAGCTTCCTTCTAATTCTTCTGTTATTACAGCTGAACTGCTGGCAGTTTTGACTGCTCTTAAATATATTTTTTATAGTTCTTTTACTAACAAGGTTTTTACCATTTTTACCGACTCTTTGAGTGTTTTATCTTCTCTAAAAAGCCTAGTCTCTTGCCACCCTTTAGTGCAAGAAGTACAAGATTGGTTTTATCTTTTAATTAATAGAAGAGGATTTTCTGTTAGGTTTTGTTGGGCTCCGTCCCATGTTGGAATTGTTGGGAATGAGCGAGCCGACGCTGCTGCTAAGGCTGCAACTAGGCTTAGGCACATTTCCAACATGGGCGTCCCTGTATCTGATTTTAAAAGTACCATTCGATTTTATTGTAGAGACCAGTGGCAGGCCCACTGGTCTACTTTAGATAATAATGTTAAATTGAAATCGATTAGGCCTTCTGTTCATCCTTGGCCTCATAGCCGGATGGATAGAAGGTCTGAGATAGTTTTAGCTAGATTACGTATTGGCCACACTAAATATACTCACGGGTATCTAATGATGAGTGGAGCGGATAGGCAGGTTCCTCGCTGTTCCACTTGTCATGTGGATTTGACTGTGGTGCATATTTTGGTGGAGTGCCCTCTTTTTGAAAACAATCGTAGAGCTTGTTTGCTGGCAAATAAGTCTCTTGGCGATATTTCAGGTGAAGGTGCTCAGGCAGAGCAAATTATGACATTTTTAAAAAATATTGGTCTTTTTTATGAATTGTAATTTTATCTTTATTGTTTTAGGTTTTTGTTTGGTTTTTATGAATGAATGATTTGTATGTTAGATCGGTTGTGTGTATGTTTGTTTGTACGACAGTGACTTTTATTCTTAAAGATATATATGCGCTGAATGGCCCCTCGGCTCCGGCGCTTGGCTATGTGCCAAAAATTTTATAATCTATCTATCTGTAACTACCTGCAAAAGACAATTAATGTCATCAGTAAATGGGCTGATGAACATGGTTTCCGATTTTCTTCATCTAAAACTGTGGCTGTTCGTTTCACCAGATGTACCCGCAATGAAACTACCCCAAATTTGAAACTGAAGGATTGTCTTATTCCTTACAAAAAAGAAGTAAAGTTTTTGGGCATAATATTTGACAGCAAACTAACGTGGCATAGTCACATTGACTCTCTAAAAACAAAGGTTAAAAAATCCCTCAATATTTAAAGGTGGTATCGGGATTCGACTGGGGAGCTGATAAGAAAAGTTTATGGAAGCTGGATGATTCCTTATGTAAATCAAAACTGGACTATGGCTGTCAGGTATATTCATCTGCCTGCAAGTCCAGGTTAAAGGAATTGGATGTAGTACATAATATGGGATTAAGGATATGTACAGGTGCTTTCAGGACATCTCCCGTTGAGAGTATCTACATTGACTCTCATGAATTTCCTTTAGATCTGCGAAGAGAAGAGCTTGGGTTGCGGTACACTATGAGACTAAAATGCTGTGGAGAGAACCCCACACGAAAAATTTTAGAGGAGTGTGACTCTGAAAAATTTGGTGAAAGATCTTCCAAACCTTTTCAAATAAGGCAGTTGGAATGTTTAAATGACATGGTCATTCAGCGCCAAAAAGTTGAAGAAGTAAAACCATCCTCTGTACCCCCATGGCTTATTCCCAAGATTTCCTTATGCTCTAAGAAAATAGACAAAAAACAACAGTCTGAGGAAGAGGTAAAAGCTAATTTTCTGGAGCATGACCGTAAACATGATGGGCAAGTGAAGATCTACACTGATGGATCAAAGTCTGATAGTGGAGTTGGGTGTGCAGTTGTGCATGGGAATGAAATTTACGAGGCAAAATTGCCTGAGTCAGCTTCCATATTCACTGCAGAGTTTTCAGCTTTAGTTAAAGCTTTAGAAATTATTCATAACTCTAATAAGAAAAATTTTGTAATATATAGTGACTCAAAAAGTGCATTAGATTCATTAAAGCAGCTGTATACAATTCATCCTCTGGTAAAAAAAGCCCAGGAGTGGCTCTTTTGGATTTCGTGTCGCAGGAAATTGGTATGTTTCTGCTGGATCCCGGCTCATGTTGGAATTCGCGGGAATGAGGAGGCAGACAGATATGCAAAGGAAGTGGCTGTGAGTAATTTGTACCAGATAACCAAAGTGCCACATATAGATATGAAGAGATCCATCAAGTCGTACATCTTAAGGAAATGGCAAGAGAGATGGTCCTCCCCTCTCTTAGCCAACAATAAAAAATATAAGCAGATAAGGAAAAGCATTGAAAAATGGCCCTCTTCTTTTCAAAAAGAGAGAACAGAAATTGTTTTGGGGCGACTTCGTATTGGGCACACTAGGATAACCCATAAATTTATTTTAGAAGGTGGCAGTGCACCAGTATGTGTTGGATGTGATGCAACCTTATCAGTGGAGCACATCTTGGTGCATTGTGTAAATTACAGAGAACAGAGGCAGAGATTCCACCTTGATGGAAAATCTCTTGCCGATGTTCTAGATGACAAAGCAGATATTTCTGCACTAGTGAGTTTTTTAAAATGTATTGAAATTTTTTATGAAGTTTAATTGATGGCAAATTTTAACTCATTGATTTTATTTTGTGTTGATTTA
>NC_087203.1:20534140-20574783 GCF_015104395.2 Macrobrachium nipponense
TTTCGGGCATGAAGGTCTTGGCTTAAATAAGTTGATCGTCTCGACTACCCAGTTCCCCTACTCATACTTGAAGTTTTTTTGAGCAGCGATACAGCTAACTACAGTGGCCTACCTAACTTATAGGTGGAGATGCTAAGTGTACTAACTTAATGTAGTAATGTAGTCTAGCCTAAGTAATAACTACGGGTTGTCTGTGACGACAGTCTACTCTACCCCTAGATAAGGTTATTTGAAAATTCTACTTGCTACTAACCTAATGCCCTGGTACTAAATCATTAGCCTAACCTACTCAATACAGTGAAATGGAGACGCAATCATTCCAGAGTGTGGTACGCACTGCAGTGGTTCAGCGACGGAATTGTTAAAATACATGATGAGAGGTAATGATGCGTGGGGATGATGAGTGGTTAGTTGACCAGGATGGAAAATGCAATGAGGTAATTATATTTAAGTGAGGGTTAGTATTACAATGGCTAGGGGTTAGAGGGTTAGTTCTACTGGCAGAGATCAGGCTGGCTACCTTCTCTGGGTAGGTGCCAGGATCACACTGCAATTGAATGTGACACTGTACCTTGGGCACAGGTGTCAAGGAGAGCATGTGGCTCTTTGGTTAGTGTGTTAATGATTTGTTACGTCCCTTCTTCTTCTTCTTCTTATTCCTCCAGGACCTGGCTATACCAGTCCTAGGAGTAGACGGAGGCACCGACTCTGGGGAAAGGCCAGAAACGCCGGCAGGAGCAGAGGCAGAGGTAGCCTGAGGGATTTCGGGAGAACACCCTACTTCGGTATCTGCAGCAACCGTCGTAGAGGTGGAACCTACTGCAGGGGAGGCCCTCACTCCGGCTGCTGCGACAGCCGTCGTAAGGGGAAAACTCCAGGCTGACTCCTGTTCGGGCAGTTCCTGGTTTTCCAGAGGAGGTATGAAGGTTAGGTCTGCCGGAGGTTCATCCTCGGGCGACAGTGGTGAGGGTGAAGAAGACACATGGACTTTGGATTGGCCTTGGGCTGCGGTAAGCTCCATGCCTGTTGGAGGCTCTCCTGTAGGAGGATCCTTGGTTAGGTTAGGCGCCAGCACTAGCTCAGGGCCAGGAGCAGAAGTCAAGTTCTGTGGTGGCTCTACATCCAGGCTCGACGGAGCTTGGCACTGCTCAGTGCTGCCAAGTGGCACTGGCAGAGAGTTGAGGTCGACTGGACCTGTGGCGGGTACCGGAGGTGCAATACCTCTCAGCGGGCCCTTGGAAATGGGAGACAGAGGCTCCTGTCTCTTGTTGAAGGCTAAGCCTTGTGGAAAATGGACAGGGTCCGCTGCTGGTAGTTGGCTAGGGCACTTAGGCCAATTAGTAGAGTGCCCTATTACGTTGCAGGTTTTGCAACGGAACTGTGAATGGTCAATCTCCCTCCTTGGTAACGGGGGAGACTGTTGGTGGACGTACTTCCTGGAGGAAGCAGAATTTCGATGACTCCTTGCTTTGGAGTGATTGGTCGTGGGGTTAGGACCCCTAGGCTTCTTGAAAGGTGAGGGAGACTTCATGTCTTGCCCTAGGAGGAGGTCGTAACCTCCTGGAATGTAGCTTGCAACTGCAAGGGTACAAACTTTGGAGAAACTAGGTCTGGTGACCCTCAATTGTACGGTCGAAAGGATCAGCTTAATATGGTTGATACCTTCAATGGTGATTAAGTGACGTCTATCGACGTTTGCCCCTCGGGGGATTCGGTCTTCCCGTATCAGGGAGATTTGAGCGCCAGAGTCGTTGTAGGCTCTGACGTGGCTTGGCTGATAATGGCTTTGGAGGGGTGCGACGGTTATAGGGCCCTTAGCTGGGGGTCCTAGGGAGGAAGGATTTGTAACTGCCATTGCGATGGCAGGAATATTAAAATTTGCGCACCCTCCGTAGTTGGCAGACATGTGACCCTTGCGGCCACAGTCTCGGCAGAACTTGTTCCAGAACCTCTTCTGTGGCACTGGGCGGTAAGGCCGAGATGGCCCCACAGGTTGCGAATCTGTGGAGTCACCAAGGCTGGCAATGTGCTCTGGCACAGGTGAAGAGTTCTCTCTGGCACTGATTTGAGATAGGGAGGTTAAGGAAACCTCCGTTGAATCACCCTCAGAAGCAAGTCCGGGGTTAACTGGTGGGCTTACCTCTTCCAAAATGGAGGAGGTAGGCGGTAAAATGGTAAGAGGCTGAGATGATGCGGAAGAAACTTCGGGCTCTGACACTGGGTCAGGGCCAGGTTCACAAATAAAAGGGATGTCTGGGACATCGGAGTTACTAGCCTCTGAATCTAAAACTGACTGATTATGAGGCATGCTGCAGGGATCCGGTGCATCTGGTAGTGGGAGCTGCGTCCAGGGGAGATACGGCTTTAGTAGATCTCGGCCCAATATCACCTGATAAACATCATGAAATTGGTCAACTACGCCCAGGCGGCACAATGTGGTTTCCTTGGTCTCCTGGTCCAGAAAGGGCATTTCTACATTCAGAAGGACCGAAGGAACAGAATAGAGGTTACCGTCAATCCATTCAAACTGAATTTCTTCGTCCGTCTGGATTTTGGCACCCCTAGGCAATGCCTTTCTTGAAATAAGGGAGACCTGGGCTTCGGTCTCGGCCATGACTTGTACCCACTGATAGGCCGTAGGAGACTGTTCATCAGGCAGGGCTATATGGTAGCCTTGGAGAAGTTCACCCTGGAAGCTCTCATCCCAAGGTAGAGATCGACTTGGGCACTGGTCGGAATCCACAGCATGCCCACGCACACAACAAGTAGTGCAGATCTTCCGCAACCACCTCTTACCGGGAGTCCAGCTCATGGTCTGGGGCTTAGAAACTAGCAGAGAGATTGCGTCATCGATGAGAGCTAGCTCATGCTTTCTCTCTTCTTCACGTGCCTTCCTTTCTGCTTCTCTGGCTTTCTTTTCTTGCAAGCGCGCGGCATCCTGCTGCGCCTTTATCCACTGGTCAAGTGCTGGTCCAGTGTAACCGGCCTCCTTGCCCAGAGTTATGAGGGCTCCGAGCTTCTCTAGCTCTATGGCAAAGAAGTCGCAGGAAGCAGGGGAAGACATTTCCCTGAGGCTGCAGTAGAGGCTCTGATGAAAATGAAAATAATGGCCAGGAAGGGTACTGAATGGAATGGGAGTGCCTACTGTGGAAAGTGGCACTCTGCGATAATGGTAATGATAAGTCTGAAAAGACTGGGTGCTCGGTGGCACTTTGTGAATGGCACCTTCTGATGAGGTGAAAAAATCGAATGAAGTGCGCGGCGTACGTCACACTTACGGGCGTTCCCAACTTGGGAGACGCTGGAATGGGCTACCTGTAGGTCCAATACAGGTGCACGGCACTTATGGAGGCGTTCCTTGGTGGAGTGATCCAAAATGGTGGATACTCTAATGAAATGGGCGTTCCGTAGGACGGACACGCAGGTATAGGGCTACCTGTACGTCTGTACAGGTGCACGGCGCTTATAAGGAGGCGTTCCTTTTGGACAGCACGAGTAGTGCTGGTATTGCGGCACTTCGGGAGGCGTTCCCATGATTAGTCCGAAGGATCACTGATCCTCGTACATGGACATTAATGAATTGGGCATTCCGTAAGGACAGACACGCAGGGTTGACAGCACTCAGGGCTAGTATTGCGGCACTTTGGGGAGGCGTTCCCTTGATTGGGTGATCCGGGATAGCGGATACACTAATGGATTGGGCGTTCCGTAAGGACGGACATGCAGGTTTGACAGCACTTAGGGCTGGTATTGCGGCACTTCGGGAGGCGTTCCCTTGTTGAGTGTTCCGAAGGATCACTGACCCTTGTACACGGACACACTAATGAATTGGGCGTTCCGTAAGGACGGACACGCAGGTTTACTTGGGCGTTCCGTAAGGACGGACACGCAGGTTTAATGGCTACCTGTACGGCCTGTACAGGTGCAATGGCACTTATGAGGAGGCGTTCCTTTTTGGGCACTGGTAGCGTGCTGGTGTGTCCCGGACACTACATGCAGTATACTTAAATATACTGAAGTGAAATGGTACTCTGTTCGTGGCAGAGTGTAATAGTGGAGGAGAGAAAGTAAAAGGTGGGAGTACTTCAGCAGCCAGTCGATGGACAGTGTCAAGAATTAGTGGCACTGTGAAATGGTAAGACCTGACGTGCACTGGTGGTGGCCAGTCCTAAACTGGTAACGATTTCCCTGTCTGGAAGTAATGAAATTGCGTGGCACACTGTGCGGGTTGTGCTTGCGGTATACACAAGTCTTTTGTGATAAAAGAAAATGAAAAGACCACTCGGGCAACAACAGGTAATGATAATTGAAAGTGCTCAGTCCCTCGCTGAAGTACTCGATAAATGAAATAAATAAATACTTGCTAACTGCAAGGGACACAGGCGCGTACGTATCACGCTCAGTGTAAATGAAAGACCAGAGACTAATATAATGTTAATTCTGCATGCTATAATTAATGGTAAGATGTAGCACTCTTGGCTTCGTGAATACTGGGTTCTGGCAACTCTCTCTCTCTCTCTCTCTCTCTCTCTCTCTCTCTCTCTCTCTCTCTCTCTCTCTCTCTCTCGGAGAGGGTGAAAAATGATATATGAATGAACTCCCTTATATTGAATTGAACTACTAATGTTAGTTTAATATGACGCAACTTGCGTTAAATGTTTTACTTACGTTAACGTGTAATGAAAGAATTGGTTTTGATAACGTTTTATGAAAATGATAACGCGCTCGCGGTGAACAATTTTTACGTTAATAGTAGCAGCTCGCGCTTATGAAATGATTTGCGTTTCAATATGAATTTTACAAAGACGCGTTTTACGTTAACAATTCTTGTAATTTATTCTACTTGAAGATTTACGTTAACTTTATGTAAGATTACTAGGTCCCTGTGAACAGTGAAATGACGGTAAGGATTTTAAGATGAAATGTTAGCAAACATTTGTGAATGAGGTTACGTTAAGTACGAAGGGAAATGAAACTTTCGCTCAGCGAGCGAGTGAGCGATGCGAGGTGAAACACGTGAGGCGAGTTGGGTAGCGCACAGCGTGTCGTTCAAACCAGCTGATTCTCTGTAAATGCGAAGGCAATTTACAACACAAAATTCTACTTTCTTATTCAAGGCGAATTACGTTAATTTCTCTGGCAGAACGATAGATACTAGTACCGAGATTGATATTATTTACGTTAAAACTTTGAGACTTACGTTATTTTGCTTAAATTGTTTAGGTAATGCTTAAAGAGATAACAAACATGGCTGCCTCTTTGTGAGAACGAAGGTTGGTTGAGACCGCGCAGGCGCGAAGCTGAATTAAGCTGAGAGCTAAGCGGTTACCAACACTTGGAATGAAAACTAAGTTAAAAATGAATTCCCTAACATATCACAGACAAAAGAATTGTACACTTCTTTTGCCATAACTATTAGTAAAACACTCCTAACTAACTAGGCTTTCCAACACAGCAATAAACCCTTGCAAAGCACTTCCTAGTTTGATCTGGTTCTTTCTGGCATCTATTCTACACACGTGCTCTGTCTCGTCCGACGAGGACAGCACAAAGTAACAGAGAATTCGCGGGGCAAATTGTTTGCTCGCCGCTAAAATAAAGCTCTGGCGCTTTCGCCGTTACAATATAATAACATTTCTCACATCACACTTGTTTAAACACTTCGACAATAAAAATACTTAAACGTACCTTAAGCTAACATTGGTTATAGAATAATCATATTAATGAATGGAATACCTTACCGTGAGCCAGTGTGTCTTTCCCTGCAAGTGTGCGTTGTTTTGCGCTTTGAAAAACATTTACATTCGTTTTACAAGGGATAACGCGATTTACAAGCTTTTTTAAGCAAGCCCAGATTCGATGCTGGCAAGCAGTTGTCACTGTTATGCGATTTACAAGCCAGAATATTGGCAAGAGTCGCCTCTTTTACGTATTAGCCTGGCCTTGAGAGAGGCTATATACGTAAACGGAAATAATTGAGGGAGGACAGAAGGAAATTAATCGAACTTACCGTAAAACTGATTGTTAGTGATAATTTCTTTAGAGGGAAAGGTCGCCAGAAAACTCAGCTCGTTACTTTACAGCTATTTATTTACAAAAAGGCCCTTGCTGGCCTGGAGAAAAGTAAATGCAGCGTCCCCACGTTGGGACTTATATATCTCTCACAAATGGATAATAGCTGGCTCAAAATGGATTCATGAAGCTGGTGTCATAAACTTGGGTAATGCAACACTTGCGAGCAGAGAGACTGGGCACGTGACTCATGGAATCTGGAAAGAATCCCAGATTAAACAAGATAAAAGGAAAAAAATGACTTCTTGTTTTGATTAATTAATTCTCTAACACTGGGGAGAAGGAACTTTTAATGTTTCACTGAGGTATGCAATGACTTCATTGGTCTGGGACGATCACACAAGGGGAAGCATGCGGCCATGAGGCAGTGAGAGGGAACAAAAGGATGAGTTCTTTTCGGGGTTGGAAATTGAATTGGGAAAACGAGGATCAAATAGATAATAGGATGGGAGAGACTGGCAATATGCTGTTCCACAAGACGTACCTGGATGTCGTGTTCAGTGTGGACCTTTATAGAAAAACGTGGCCTCGCTTTGTCTTGGGCCTGGGTCAATCGGCGCGACACTCACGCCCTGGATAGGCCTAACAGGAAGGCAGGTGGTTGGACATCCGTCCGAGGTCACGTCCTGCAGTCGACTGGGGAAGAACCCAGGTGTTTTGCTTGGGTGTTGGAAGTCAGCTTAACCCCCCACGAGCAAGGCAAATCCTGGAAACAAAACACACAGCCAGCAGAGGGGTCACAGGAAAAAGAGCTTAAGATATAGGTCTAAGAAGTACCAATCTGCCTACATCCTTCCCTTTTGAGATACGTCCCTAAAGCTGACAAAAGACACTTTTCCCCCAACTGAGGAACCCCCTATCTCTGGCTGGCGGGTTTTGGGTTTCCCGCGTTTTACTAAAAATCAGCTGATATTTGGAAGAAATGGCTGCCATTTTCCAAATCAAATTAATTAATTAATATCTGGGTAGACGGAACGATCTATAAACGTCACAATATATATATATATATATATATATATATATATATATATATATATATATATATATATATATATATATATATCATATAACATATCTAGCATAACGGAAGTGCGCATAACAAAACACAGTGTGAAGAAAAATCAACCGAATTTAAGAAAAGCTTTATTAAACCCAAGGTAACTAGCTATAATATATGCACATTCCTGACATCTTGATGTGCCTATAGCGTCATTAGTTTATGTTGATTCATATAAATTATTAATACTTCAATGAATATATGGTAATTTTTATAACGAGTTTATGTATTCAGTTAATTTTTCTTTGGACCAGGAAATAATTACAGACATCATTTTGAAGTTTTAACGATCTCAAACTATTGTATTTGCATTTATGGTCTGTTGCATACAAGATAGTGGGAGCTGGCACAAAATTTCAACCTCCACGTATTTTGTTTTCCTGAAAAAGTTTGGAACGAAGGTCCTAAATAAATCTTAGAGTAAATGACAGATCCGAAAATGTATGTTACTCTAGCTGACCAACCTTGTGCTGCCTGGGAAAACTCAGAATGACCGAGTACGTGTATGGGGAGGGAAAAGGGAAAACATTGGGGGGGCCGGGGAGAGGGAAGAGGAAGGGGGAGTGAAGAGGAGAGGGGGATGGAGAAGAAATAGGGTAGGGAGAGGGGGAGGGGGAAGATATAGGTAAAGGAGAAGGGATAGGGGGAGGGGTTTGTGTTGGGTCTGACTGACTGACGGTTCTACTATTTTCATGCAACGTTCACCCTTCCAACAGTGGTGGGTGAAGTGACAGTTATTACTGTAGTGACTTTCCTTATTAGCCAGAAATTACCTCCGTGACTGTCCCTTTTATCTAGGTAATTCTGTTCTCTGTCTCTTTTATCCTGGTTTTACTGTCCATTTAATCCAGGTAATTCTGTTCTCTGTCCCTTTAATTCAGGTATTAATGTGGTGTCTGTCCCTTTTATCCAGGTATTGCCATGCTGACTGTCCCCTTTATCCAGATATTACTGTAAAGTCTGTTCTTTTAGCCAGGTATACCGATGGTGACTCCCTTTTATCTAGGTATTAGTGTGCCAGCTGTCCCTTTTAACCAGGTATTACTGTGGTGACTGACCCTATTATCTAGGTATTATTGAGTGACTATACCTCATATTCAGGTATTACTGTATTGTCTGACACCTTTAACCAAGCACTGCTGTACTGTCTGTAACCTTTAACCAGGTATTACTGTGCTGTCTGTCACCTTTAACCATTATTGCAAGGAGTTTTGCCCTCTGTTACCGCTCATACTGCTACAGTATATATGGGTGTTCCCTTTGGACGAAGTGACGAACTATACCCGAGAGACCATGAGATGTATCACTGTTGTTCACAGCGACATTTCGAGTCGCCTCACAAGCACTCCTCGCTATCACTCAGCCACACGGATGTTCACAGAGCACCGCCAGGATATTTTAAGAATCATTGTAAGGCGAACAATGTCCAGTCAAATCACCCGACTGGGAAACTGCAGCAATTCGCTCATACAAAGCATCCTAAGCAGTGAAGCAAGAAGATCTAAAGTGTGGGAAAGATGGGAAAATGAGACGTGTGTTCCCTAAAAGACTTAATTTCTAGTTTTACAAAATGTCATCTGGAAAATTTGTCATTATTATTATTGTTCTACGATCATTGCTATTATCGGTATTATCTTATTTTCATTATTACTGTTAATATTATTAGTAGAGAGTTTTGCCACTTGAAATTTTCGTATTTAGTCTTCTGGACCTGACTACTGTAGTTACCAAAGGTCCCTAGCTGGAATTTAGTTATATGCATCTAATCACTTTTTATCGCTGTTATTGCTATTATCATGAATACTATTTTTATACTTCTTCAGCAACATTGTGGATATTGCCGTTTTATCATTTTTTATCATGTTATCTCATGTATTTAGATTGTGAATGTTATCGTCTATACTTTGTATAGTCAATGTATATATGGCCTTGAGCTGAAATGATGATCTTCCTGTGGTGACTGTCAGTTTTATTTTGATATTACTGTGCCGTCTGTCCCTTTTACCCAGGTATTACTGTGGTGACTGTAAAGCATTTTAAGTAACATTTCTATGGTCTCAAGTTCATGAAATGAGGTATGATAATCCCGTAGAGCTTATTTACGCATAAGTTAGAAGGTGTTTGTGTGTAATGATGGCCAGGTGCCAAATTTGGTCCAGATTGGTCAAGCAATTCGTATGTCTATATCGCACAAACAAAACAAACATTCACGTTTATATATTAGAAGATTAAGTCATGAAAAGTTCACGTTAAAACTATTTCAGTATCAGTGAATTTCTAAACGATAGTTATCAAGATGGATTGATTATTAAAAGCATCTTTTAAATATAGAAAATAAAAACTGAGTTTGGTGGAGGTAGGGAGAGTGGAGGGGTCGGTGTTGGCGAAACAATTAATAGAGAAGTGAAGAATGGCATGGTTGCAGGTCCATTAGAATTACAAATCGAAACGTTGAGGAACTTATATAGTGGGGGAAGAATGTATATAGGAACAGTTAAGGACAATCACGGAGGACTAAATGCCGAATGTGTGGAAGAAAGTCTGATAGTAAATGAGTTTCAACTTAAGGGAAATATATGAGGTGTGTTAATTACAGAGGAATCTGCTACTGAACATGTGTTGGAGGATTTCAGTGCCAGACGCACGATCCACAGCTAACCGTAATCTTAAATAAAATGAAAACTAATGAGGCTAGAAGACTGCAATTTAGTATGTTTGATGATTGGAGGGTGGATGATCAACGTACAAATTTGCAGCCCTCTAGTCTCAGTAGTTTTTAATCTCAAAGGGCGGACAGAAAAAGCCATTTGAGCAGTTGGACGAATTTGAGCAATTGGACGATGCGATCAATATTTTTTTTATTATGAAAAGAGGCTTTACTGTTTTTTTTTATATTTACAAAATAAATTGACGTCTCTAAATTATCGGTAGTTCATCATAATCATAATCATCATCATCATCATCTTATTATTTTTCATTGGTGGCTTGAGACCTTCCGCCGTGTTGATGGTTGCATAGCTGCAACCTCCTAGACCTCCTGAGCTGTTCGGTGACGTTGCTGGGCACTGCGTTACGCTGCGAGACTTCACGGCTATTTTGATTTTCATTGACTGCAGGAGTATCCCGTTCGGGGGCGTTGTCATCTGTAGAGTTATCGTGATCGGTGGCGTCATGTTGATTGCATGTCTTCTCTTATCCGTGGGGAGGAGAAATTCTTCTTGCGTCGTATTTAGTGTTAGTATTGGTTTTATTTTTGGGATGAGAAACGCCTCAAGGAGGCGTAACCGACGGGTATCGGGGGCCATCCCGAAGATTTTTGTGTTCTGGATGATCACATCCACGTCATCCCTTCAAAGGAACCATTGCGTATTTACCTTTTGTCTTCACACCTTATCCGTTTATAATCAAATAAATATATTCTCGTTGATGATTATGTATGTATGTATGTATATATGTATGTATGTATGTATGTAATATGGATACTGTAGAAATTGTTTTAATGAAATCACACTTCTGAAGCAATTTTTCGCTCTTTGTCTGCAGTTTTCCCCTATGTAGACGAACTATTAGACACTAATGTATTGGACAGGTAGTCTTGATTTTCATCGCATTTAATGCCTTACATTTTTCACTGGGCAGGTCTACTTTCCCTTACAAATATTTGTTCAGTCTGTGCTCGAAATTTACCGCATTGGGATGATCATGTGCCCTGCTCATCTGCTTAATACAAGCAAATAAATGTTCCAGACTATTCAGAATAAACCTCCTTATTAGGCCATCATGCTTCATATGACGTCTTAAGCATTTCAGACAGGCCTTAAGAGAGTAGCGAGACAGAATGATCTTATTTTGAAATTGATACGAGACAGAATTATCCCTTTTTACAATTGATAGAGATGTTTCTTTTCTAGCAATCCACTAACACGACTACTGAAACCTTTAATCACTCTCATTGTTGACATGATATCGATCATTATGTTCACAACACTTGACTGTTACTCCAAATTTACACCTAGAGCACATCGAGTAGCTTTGTTGCCTTTCATAGATGAAGAAAACATAATATCCAATTAAGAACTTTATTGCAAATTCTTGACAGTAACTGGGCAGCATATTTTACACACTGCCGTTCTGACCCCTGAACGTTTGCTAAATGGCTCAGTCTTATTTTGTAAGCCAGTCCATATTCTGTTTTAGATCTCGTCACCATTTCTCATAACGGATGATCTGAAATTCTTTCCCCGTTTGACAACATGAACCTAGAATAGAAGGTTATTCCTGACTAATCTGAGTAAATGAGGAGCATCTGCAAAAAGAAATATTTGTCTGTCTGCAAGTGTCGTCCCAAATTTTTTCCACATTATGTACTATTGCCACCGCTAGATAACCTGAATATTCCACTATCTTTATCAAATAATTTATTTTTTCAATATTTTATTCGTCAAAATCAGAGCAGATGGGTTGCTTCCATTTACCTATTAGCCCTCTGAGCATTCCAACTTGCACTCTCATGTTTGATTTATATAATCTGTCAGTGCTCTTGTTATAACAGAACAAATCACAGCATTTGCAAGATCAATTTTATCAACTCGACGACATGCTTGCTTCTAGTGCTCTCGAAATTTATCGCCTTTTGGAAAACTGAAATAATTGATGGTTGAATATTTTTATTTCATTCATATATTAAGACCATCCGAAAACTGGACAGTGTTGGGCATTCTCGTAGGAAAAGCAACTGCATAATGAAAAGAAAACAATATCCCTGGATAAATATATTAGGTGGATCTTGGGCAGATGTACGTAGTCCATGAGTATTGCTTACTGAACTTCCATGAGATTCAGAGCCTTTGTCCCGGTGTTTTTCCGGAATAACTTTTTTTCTGTGCATTTGGCAAAGATATTACTTAGCCATAGTATACTTTACATGCCTACCTAATTTTCGGCAGGATTCTTTATTACTTATATTAGAAAAAAGTATGTTCATATGAGTAAAATAAAGCACCCGAAGCCAGTGATGGAACACTGTGTGGATTCAAAGTTATACGTGACGTCAACATATGACGTCCCGACTCCTCCCACAAGGTAATGACTACAAACGGCTGTCTCTGAAATTCTGAATGAATATTCGCACCTTGTCAGGGCTTCAAGAATGGCGGCTATGATGTGTCATTGTCCCTGTAGTGGCATGGCAGCTTTTGTGATTCGACTTGCACAATTGTTTAGAAGTGAGGAGGGCCGTGGCAAACTCTACATAAGCTTGAACAGGTAAATGAATAGTAGGGCCTTTTTTGGGGGTAAGGAGTAAACCCGGATATCCAAGGCTACCAAGTCTTCGTCATTTGTTGACTTCCATAAGGTGCAGAAAGATAATTATATATACTCTATAAAAAAATATTCGTTGATTTCTTAGTAAAATATAACTTGCGGAACAACATTAAAACTTGCCTTGCCAAAAACAACAAACAAAACAAAAATTTATGGGTTATAATACATCACTGAATAACCTCTATAGGTCCCATGATTGGCTTTAAGTCTAAATTCTTTAATCCAATTAATCCTATACAATGATCGTCACTGTCATATTAAGAAAATATCAAAGGAGTTATACGAAGGCCAAAGTTTTCTTCACTTTCTTAATTGATTTTTAGTTGTATAATTTTTCAATGGAGAAATAGTGACAAAGTAATTTCTCGGATTACTTATGGAAACCCTTTTCTTCAAGGATTCTAGCACTCGACCTCATGGCATAAATTGGTTGTATTTCATTGTTGGCAGAGGTTGAGACTTTTTAACGAATGCACAATTATCCATCAAGGAGGCAAGTTAATGACGTCTAAGTTACGTCATTATATCTTCGAAATACAATCTTCTGAGTTTGCTGGCGATGTCTACAAGAAGTCGGTGTTACTCTCATGATTACCAGAATTATGCAACTTTCGTAATACAGAATGCAGTAAAAAATTAGGTAGGGGTGTAAGATACCCTGTGACAAAGTGTCATCTTTGTCATGTACGTTGAAAAAATTTTATTCCGGAAAAACTCCGGGACACCGACTGTGAATCTCATAGTAGTGTTGGATACAAGCTTTGTTATGCTCTGTAGACTTTGCGCCAAGCAACGTTACCCCCACAGCTCAGGATGTCTAGAAGGTTGCAGCTATGTAACCATCAGCACGGCGGAAGTGGCTTGATACCTGGAAAAAAGCAGACTTACCACCACCAGCCAATAGGAGAGCGCCATAGGGCAGACACCCAGCTGACGACCCCGAATATATTATTATTATTATTACTAAGAACGCATTGTATATGAAGCATTTATAACAGACAAACTAAGTAAGTATTCTTAATACATTTTATAATATCCACATTAACAAATCATTATCTGTTTTAAAAAAATTATGCAGACATTCCAGAAATATTGAGATTTACGTCGCCATTCTACCATATTTTTTGACCCAAGCAAAACTATTATTGTCTCCATAAGAATTTTAGTTTTGTTTAGCTTATTTCAAAATTATCAGTATTAGTAATTTTTGGGACGTTTTATTTTGTTGTGCGAGTGTCGCTACTGTTGTTGTGGATAGTAATTTACTTTTGTGTTGCTCTTTGTGTGTATCAAATCAATTTCATTAACACAGAGAGAGAGAGAGAGAGAGAGAGAGAGAGAGAGAGAGAGAGAGAGAGAGAGAGAGAGAATATTTTTCAATCTCACGTAAATGAATTTACCTCGCGTGGTGAGCAGTCTCTTACCAGATCTCCAAAACGAAAGAGGTCAGATTCCCCTAATAAATGACTGGATTCTGGCCTGACATCGCTTCAGACGGGACATCTCCCCGGTGACAGGTGTGACAGGTAGCCCCAGACGTATGTCACATTTACTCACCTAAATGCACCATCCTCCCTGTCGAGGGCGAGAGAGCATAACCCTTAAAGCCTTGAAACACCCCTAAACATTCTAAATGTTCATAATTAAATTCTAGTGGGATGTCTTATCGTTCTTGACATTACATTCATCTTTTCTAAATAGCTCCCTACGTTCCACTTTATTAATGGAAGTTTAGGTCACTCAATTATTGCTCCATGGTGACATTATTTCATTAGACACTTTACAAGCTCGCGTGCACACAGTCAGACCGTCGGGTACTGACTGACCTTTCGTTGTACGTGTTACATTCGCAACTGCAGAAAATACTGTCGTCTCACTCATTGATCAAACACTGTAAAGTCAAGCTTAAAACGCTTAAAGCGCAAATTCATGCGAGCATTCTCAGTGTTTACAAAAACCGATGATGTCTGACATATGGAAGAAAATCGCGGAGCTTTTCAAATTAACCAATAAGTATCTCCCTTTTTACTGATCTCATATTCAGAAGGAAAATCGAGGAATTTCATTCATCAGCATTACTTAATTCCACCATAGGAGAAGCTAAATTGCCATCAACTGACCTTTAACTTGCCTTGTTACCTCTGTACAACACCTCGAATTGTTGACATTCCTGTTTGCTTACATTTATTTTTAACAAAGGTACCTTCTTTCCTTCAAAAATCCCGCCTCTCTCACTCTCTCTCTCTCTCTCTCTCGTTTCCATGAGTGATATTTTGATGGATTGGAGAAGTTATACATGTTTACCATTAGGTCGTTAACTCTGCTGTCAAAACTGTCTAAGTATTCAGACAAGATCTGATGCGATACTTGCCTTAAGGGATATCAGAGAAAGGAGGGAAAAACAAATTTAGCCTCTACTTTACGTGTTAACAATCTTTCCTTATTATTTTACCGACTGTAAACAGAACTGACGCTTCCTAAGTAGCTCAGAGAATGTTTTATTACTTCACTTTTTGAATTCTTTTTGACACTCGCTCTGTTAAATGCATTCTTTAAAGCATGCTGAATGAATAAATCTAATTCTCCTTCATGCTTGTATTTGCAAGTAATCTGGTTACAATTTGATCTTGTTGCTCAGGCAGGTATCAGTTTATGTCAAGTATCATAAGCATTCGCCGCGTTTTCATTTCGTGAACAGCTTCTTCACAGTCAATAACGCTTTACTTTGGCGGATCTTTCAAGAATTATAGATAATTTCATATGTATTAAATCACAGAATTTAATTTCTATGATCGAATGTTTTTGTTTTCCTTCTCTCGTCCTTTCTTGCTCTTGCTGGTCTTCAGTAAACTTATCTTTTTAGTCTTGTTACTTCTGCTGTTTAGGTATTTCCTGTCCCTATTTCTCCTGGTTTTAATTTGTATTATAATTTTTGTACGTATCGACGTTTTAATGTGATATTTTGTAGGATGGTTTTTTTAATCACTACAACCTTGAAAATGCAACGAAGGAAGCTCACGTGAACGTCGACATAATAAACTAATGTAACGATGGTGCCTTTTCCCTTGCCTTCGAAATTGTATCGTGAGAGAGACCCGCCCTAATTGATATATATATATATATATATATATATATAATATATATATATATATATATATATATATATATATATACGTATTCATATATACATATATTATCACTTTTATTGAATTTTTTATAAGAAGTAAATAGTTGAAACAATAAACTTGAAGATATAAGTAAATAATTTTTCAATTCTTTTGAGCTAACAGTCATCGAAGACTTTAGCCGAGTAACGCAAGAAAAGGGTGACCTGCGAGAGTGTTGAAAACAGAATAAACCTTTTTCACGACTGAGTAGAAAATATGACATACAAATTATGCATGGTTTAGCGTCCATCATTGTATAATTCAAGATAGAAAATATATCAAGATTGGTTGAATATCTAGTGGTATCCTTTAACGATTTCTAAAAGGGTAAGTCGTAGATTTTACCGAGAGTTTTATATTGCTAAATTTTCATCATTGGCCAAATATACGAATACCGACAAACCCAGATAAGATACACACACTTATATCATGGCTGCATATGAACCGAAATTGAGTTAAAGACAAGAAAACCCCAAATATGCTAGTTTGAGCTACCAGCGGCATCCCAGGCTGTATGATATAGTATTCTCATTAAATTTGAAGCATTGAACCATTTACCTTTTATATAACTGCATACTTAATGAACTTTGCTGCTCAGGCGTTTCTACAATATTATTATGCCACTCGGGTATCTCCAAGTTGCTCTGATAACTTTCGGAACGTCTCTAATATTTTATCGGTATTTTTGTTTTCATTATATCATTCAATTGTGGTTTAGCCTCGATCTCTGACGCCTTGTTCAACATTTTGGTGTTCATTTAGAAAATGAGAAAACTATGAATGTTCTACAAACATGAAGGCATATACTTGAAGAAAGGTGTAGTCATTCTCTCTCTCTCTCTCTCTCTCTCGCTCTCTCTCTCTCGCTCTCTCTCTCGTTGGTAGTATTAACTTGCCTGTATCTTTCCGGCCCTGCTGTCATGTCTTCGTTAGAAACCAGATGGATGTAACGAATTATTCAATTCATTGATGTACTCGGGGGAGAGAGAGAGAGAGAGAGAGAGAGAGAGAGAGAGAGAGACGCATGTAACACCTTGTGTTGATTGCACACAACTCAAATCTGCTAAGCAATGGACACCAGAAACATGGCACTCACTTGGTTGCAATGGCAGAGAAAACGGTGGCCTTCATTAAAGAAGTAATAACTTCAGTGAAGATGTACAAATAAAGCAGTGTCTCTTTCAGGTCTTGGCTTTTACATGATATGACTTCTCTCTCAATGTGTCACATAGTGCAATTAGTGTTTTGAATGGTTTCTGGAACAGGAATGATTTTTTTCACGCACAGCCAGTAATTTATTGCCTAGCGTGGTAATAAATGGAGTTGGTAGACATGTTCCAAAAACTGGGGTAGCACGTCTTGCACGTCTTCCTAATGTTGTCTTGATGATCATCATCACTACACATTTTCCGACTTAAACTATAATTTGCTTTGGCTTGCATGAAATGTCTACCAGCCAGTTATAAAAATATTTTCAAAGAAAAATAGAAATGTCATAGAAAGATATAACCCTATTCAAATCTAAGGTGTGTTCAAATCGCTTTTCCTTAATGGGTAACTTACCATGAAAAATTATTTTTTAACAAACACTATCCACCAATAAGCTGCTTATGACTGTCTCCAGGGGCACTTTCTTTGGTCACGGTGCTTTTGGAGACATTTCCCCTTTCTACAAATATCTTTATTTCTTTCTATCATAGCTAAAGAATTAGTTCGTAAGGAAGGAAATATGAAATAAAGCATAACATATTGTAAATCGGACGAGTGAGAAAATAAACAATCATATACAAACCGATATCTCTCTCTCTCTCTCTCTCTCTCTCTCTCTCTCTCTCTCTCTCGTCTCTCTCTCTTCTCCTCTCTCTCTCTCTCTCTCTGTGTGTGTGTGTGTGTGTGTGTGGTGTGTGTGTGTGTGTGAGACAAAACTGCCGACAAAATAGTTGAGGACATAAGTTAAAATAAAAAAAAATGTAGGATTTAGGAGAGAGAGAGAGAGAGAGAGAGAGAGAGAGAGAGAGAGAGGGCAGGGCAGGGCAGGGCAGAATAGGAAGGAGATGAATACCTGGTAATGAAAAAACAACCCCTATAATCTTATAATTATAGCCTCAGGGTTTGTCTCAAAGACATTCAAAGGTGGAATTGTTGTGAAGAACAATGGATAACGTGCACACGGTCGTTCCCGTTATAGTGCAGAGGTTTTGGGTTCCGAGAAACGGAGTTAGGTTTTGTTCAAGAGAACGGCACTGGCTTGTTCCGAAGAATGGGTCATTTGCTCCGAATAACTATTTATTTGTTCCAAAGAACTGAAATAAAACACACAGCGACAATGGTATGTGGGTGGGAGTGAGTTCAATGACTGGTTTTATGACACTTAGTATTGAAGACTTGTTCTAGAGAGTTGAGTGTAAAGATTGATGATGGGAACGGGAGTACCCAACTTATGCCCATGTAGCTTGGCCATGTGTGATGCCACAGAAGTGATGGATTTGTTATTTGTTGCAAAGCGGTATAATACAGCCTTAATTGGTTTGAATAAATGAGAGACACGCAGTTGAACGAACGTTTAGTGTGGGAGTCTTGCACAAAAACATGAATTTATTTCATTTAAGCTAGTCTGAAGTGATAGGTCTTATGTAAACACAATACTTACATGTACAAGTGATTATGCTATTTTGCAGCGAATGATAAATGCGTCAAATAGGACGAATACGTTTCTTAAGTAATCATGCAAAGGGACGTTTATTGCGGTAGTCAATTATGTGAATGATTTTTCGCTACATGAAGTTGATCTGATGGAAGTATAACAAGTGATAATAATAGTGAATAAGGATTATACGTTAGGAGATCGTGGGTAATAACTTGAAAAAAAAACATGAGACGTTATTCTCGCCGTCAGCTGATTGACGATGCAACCCAAAATATGAAGACTGAAGGAAACACGACTCTTTTTACCTGTAATGACTCAACGTATGCAAAAGTGAGTTGATATTATAAATGCAAATGCTCAAATGAACGGGCTACGAATTTTAGGACACAAAGCGAATGTAGATGAAATAACGAATGAGTTACGGAGCATGTGGGGAAATATTTAAAGTGTCAGCAGCGCTGATTGCTTGCCATATACTGGAACAGTGTTGCCAGATGTGTTCTCGGCTAATAGGACTGCAAATTGTCCAAGGCACTTCTATGGGAAATGGTCGCACCTTTCCTCAATTGTTACCCTTCTAAAATTTCTCTTCCTGGCTAAGTCCTAACAAATTAAGACATTTTGAATGGCAACTCTCTCTCTCTCTCTCTCTCTCTCTCTCTCTCCTCTCTCTCTCTCTCTCTCTCTCACTGATAGGATATTTTAACTTGTTATGCTTGCTATGCTAAGGTTAAGATTTAAAGAATTTCCAGTCACAAATCACGATTACAATAAATTAAATTAAGAAAATACTTATGCTGTGTAACCTCTGCCTGATTGTGTATGGACGGGCAAAGGATTTTACGCTAAAATGGTTCGTTTAATATCAGGCAAATTCAGCTCGCAATACAAGGCCATTTTGCGTTTTTTCCGACTGGTTTGAGTGCATCTCAAGTATTTCGCATAATGACCATCAGAACACGACCATAGAACATGGGGAAGAAACTTATTTGTGGTGCTTAAAAACATCTTCATATAACAGACCGACCTAAGATTGTCATCCATTGTTGCTAGAAATCGTGCAAACGTCAATAGTCTCAACATTGGCAATGCAAGAATCTCATTAAAGTGAGTAATTCTGCTTGTGTGTGTGAGACCATTGCATCAGTTCTCGGGATCCTTTAATTAAAGATCCGTCGTTATCTTCAAGTGGCGTCACTCTTGGTTGGTGTCTGCGTCCGCCATCTCATATAGATGTGACATGATTTAGTCGTTAGAATTAAGACTGGAATTAACATTCCGGAAGTAAGGCCTTGCGCTCCCGTTAGTCCTCTCGGTCGCGGCTCATATCAGCGAACACACGCGCAACGCACACGCTATGTATATATATATATATATATATATATATATATATATATAATATATATATATATAGATATATATAGTATATATATATATATATATATATATATATATTTATATTAATTACATATATATTACACATATATGTATGTGTGTATATATATGTATAAATGTATGTGTACATTTATAGAAAAACTCAGTATTTAGTCATGGTGTGCTTCATTGAACGTAGCAGTTATGATTCGTACCATCAACGGATGGTCTCTTGTTTGGCACTTTTTCATCAGTTATATTTCAACTCACAATTGATCCCTGATCCCAATTATCTGCCAAGAGCAACCAGATTATGCAACCAATATGCAATAAATGTGCTTCGCTGTCGAACTTCTCAGTTCCAGAGGTGCTATAGTTCTCACACTGTTGAACTTTGGAACAGCCTCCCTCTCAGAAGATGTCGTGCAATTGGATCTTCAGAAGTTCAAGCGAAAAGGCAATGCGTTATTACCGTAGTTCTGTTCTTGCATTTTAATTAATCTTTATCTGTTTTTTAATTCACAACTCTTTATTATCCATTTTTTGATAAGTGGGATTTCTTCCTTGGAAGTTTGACTTTTAAATTAATAGCCCCTGCTGGCTTGTTACATATGAACAGGTTTCATCTTCTGAATAATAATAATAATAATAATAATAATAATAATAATAATAATAATAATAATAATAATAAGTCAAGTTAAGCAACATTGGGGCTGGTCAGTCGTTGGATGGGTGACCGCTCTTCCTCGGCGTTGATTCCTTGGGAAAGGATCTTTACCATAATTTCCTCAGTCTACTCAGCTGTAAATGAGTACCTATCCCTGATGGGGTAGGGTCCAGCTATGGGTTAAATAGCAAAACTCAGCAATGATGGAAAGAAATGAAGGAATAAACGACAACGACGTAAATGGAACCTCTGGCAACAGAGGAGCTTCGTCCGGCAACCAGGTATTCAACCCATTGAAGGGAAGACGGTCAGGTACATTGGAGGTCGTCATCCAGCAACTGATCACCACAACGACAGTAATCAACAGCCTGAGATTGGAGCTACAGAGGCAAAAAAGGAAGAAATGGACAGAGAGAAATAAGGAAATATGGAGATGCTACATCAGAAGCAACCCGACGGAGAGAGGATATAGAAGAAGATTGGTCAACATCTGGAATGAGAGGAATAACACCCCCAAACAGAGCAGAGGCTGGCAGACCAAGTAAGGAACATAAAGAAAAAGAACTGGCTCTCCCCAACAGAAAGAGAAGAACTGGAAAGGGAAATGTTACACGACAACGAATTACACGAAGACGAACTGAGAGACGATGCTACAGAAGACGACAGGGAGGATGAGGTACCAAACAACGACACACGAAGAAACACCGACGAAGTAACAGAGAGGACGGAATGGGTAGAAAAGATTAGACAATGGATGGAGCCAGATACAGAGAGAACAAAGATCCCTTCCATGAAAGCCTACAACACCAAGAAATTAAGGGAGAAAACAAGTGAGGTCAATGAAATAATGGGCATAATACACACCACCAGTATCACAGAAACAAATAACTTGGTATATGCAGGAGCAAGATTAGTAGCAGAACTGATGCGGATTCGAACACCAACACCACCAGCACAACCAACCCAACAGAAACCAAAACAGCAACCTCCTTGGAAAAGGCGCCTGGAAAAGCAAATCATGGTGATGAGATCTGACTTGAGTAAACTGAAAGAGATGGCAGAAAAAAGGCTAAGAAGCAAGAAAACAAGGGAGGAACTCAACGAGAAATACAAAGTACAAGAGAGGGGGACTAAACAACACAATAGAAGATGTAAAAAAACAGAGGCTTAAGGCCAAAGCACACAAGATTCAACGGTACATGAACAGGAATAAGGGATACCAACAGAACAAACTATTCGGAACCAACCAGAAAAGACTATACAGCCAACTAAGAGGGGAAGACAACCACCCAGAAATTCCTGAAGCCGAACCAAGTAAGAGACTCTGGGAAAACATATGGAGCAATCCGGTATCACACAACAAACATGCAACATGGCTCCAGGAAGTCAAGAAGAAGAAACAGGGAGAATAATAAACAAAGATTCACAGAGATCACGACAGACACAGTCAGACACCACTAAAGAAAATGCCAAACTGGAAAGCCCCAGGTCCCGATGAAGTCCATGGATACTGGCTCAAAAACTTCAAGGCCCTACACCCACGAATAGCAGAACAACTCCAGCATTGTATCTCAAATCACCAAGCACCCAAATGGATGACCACAGGAAGAACATCCTTAGTACAAAAAGACAAGAGTAAGGGAAATATAGCCCAGTAACTACAGGCCTATCACCTGCCTACCAATAATGTGGAAGTTACTAACAGGTATCATCAGTGAAAGGCTATACAACTACCTAGAGGAGACAAACACCATCCCCCACCAACAGAAAGGCTGCAGAAGGAAGTGTAGGGGCACAAAAGACCAGCTCCTGATAGACAAAATGGTAATGAAGAACAGTAGGAGAAGGAAAACCAACCTAAGCATGGCATGGATAGACTATAAGAAAGCCTTCGACATGATACCACACACATGGCTAATAGAATGCCTGAAAATATATGGGGCAGAGGAAAAACACCATCAGCTTTCTCAAAATACAATGCGCAACTGGAATACAATACTTACAAGCTCTGGAATAAGACTAGCAGAGGTTAATATCAGGAGAGGGATCTTCCAGGGCGACTCACTGTCCCCACTACTCTTCGTAGTAGCCATGATTCCCATGACAAAAGTACTACAGAAGATGGATGCCGGGTACCAACTCAAGAAAAGAGGCAACAGAATCAACCATCTGATGTTCATGGACGACATCAAGCTGTATGGTAAGAGCATCAAGGAAATAGATACCCTAATCCAGACTGTAAGGATTGTATCTGGGGACATCAGGATGGAGTTTGGAATAGAAAAATGCGCCTTAGTCAACATACAAAAAGGCAAAGTAACGAGAACTGAAGGGATAAAGCTACCAGATGGGAGCAACATCAAACACATAGATGAGACAGGATACAAATACCTGGGAATAATGGAAGGAGGGGTATATAAAACACCAAGAGATGAAGGACACGATCAGGAAAGAATATATGCAGAGACTCAAGGCGATACTCAAGTCAAAACTCAATGGAGGAAATATGATAAAAGCCATAAACACATGGGCAGTGCCAGTAATCAGATACAGCGCAGGAATAGTGGAATGGACGAAGGCAGAACTCCGCAGCATAGATCAGAAAACCAGGAAACATATGACAATACACAAAGCACTACACCCAAGAGCAAATACGGACAGACTATACATAACACGAAAGGAAGGAGGGAGACTACTAAGTATAGAGGACTGCGTCACAACATCGAAAACAGAGCACTGGGGCAATATCTGAAAACCAGTGAAGATGAGTGGCTCAAGAGTGCATGGGAAGAAGGACTAATAAAAGTAGACGAAGACCCAGAAATATACAGAGACAGGAGAAAGACAGACAGAACAGAGGACTGGCACAACAAACCAATGCACGGACAATACATGAGACAGACTAAAGAACTAGCCAGCGATGACAATTGGCAATGGCTACAGAGGGAGAGCTAAAGAAGGAAACTGAAGGAATGATAACAGCGGCCAAGATCAGGCCCTAAGAACCAGATATGTCCAAAGAACGATAGACGGAAATAACATCTCTCCCATATGTAGGAAGTGCAATACGAAAAATGAAACATAAACCACATAGCAAGCGATGCCCGGCACTTGCACAGAACCAGTACAAAAGAGGCATGATTCAGTGGCAAAAGCCCTCCACTGGAGCCTGTGCAAGAAACATCAGCTACCTTGCAGTAATAAGTGGTACGAGCACCAACCTGAAGGAGCGATAGAAAACGATCAGGCAAAGATCCTCTGGGACTATGGTATCAGAACGGATAGGGTGATACGTGCAACAGACCAGACGTGACGTTGATTGACAAAGTCAAGAAGAAAGTATCACTCATTGATGTCGCAATACCATGGGACACCAGAGTTTTGAAGAAGAAAAGAGAGGGGAAACAAAAATAAAAAAAAAAAAAAAAAAAAAAAATAAAACAAAAAAAAAAAAAAAAAAAAAAAAAAAAAAAAAAATTGGAAAATTAAGTATCAAGATCTGAAAATAGAAATAAGAAGGATATGGGATATGCCAGTGGAAATCGTACCCATAATCATAGGAGCACTAGGCACGATCCCAAGATCCATGAAAAGGAATCTAGAAAAAAACTAGAGGCTGAAGTAGCTCCAGGACTAATGCCAGAGGAGTGTGATCCTAGAAAACGGAACACATAGTAAGAAAAGTGATGGACTCCTAAGGAGGCAGGATGCAACCCGGAACCCCACACTATAAATACCACCCAGTCGAATTGGAGGACTGTGATAGAGCAAAAAAAGAAAGAAAGAAAAAAAAAAAATAATAATAATAATATTAATAATATTAATAATAATAATAATATTAATAATATTAATAATATTAATAATACCAAACACCGAGATGGAAACTTTATTGTTCAATTTTAAAAGAATGTCTCAATCTTTTAATTCTTCCTGGTTTTTTTGCTAATATATGAATTAATCAAATTAGCCGCTGTTAACGCAATGTTTAGAGCAAGCAGAATGAAGGGAGAGGAGTTTAGGAACTTTTTCTGTTAGTCTAACAGGAATATTTTTAATGTATGAGTGATTTGTCATTAATCTTATTCTTTGATTGACAAAATATATTTTTATGTGCTCAAGAAAACACAGAGATAGGGAGACAAAAGAAGGGTGTGCTATAGAATGTTACCAAAAAAGCTGAATATTTCAGTTTCTGAATTCAAGTAATAAAATAACATCTTGCTTGTCAGTCAGTTTTTGGTTGAATGTCCGTTAAATGACTCAGTTTTCGCGCAGCAGCCTCCGATGTTCATTGGCAAGAAAAAATAATTGGTGAATGAATACTTGAACAATGAAGCATGCAACTTAAACAAATATCAAATGGTGAGAGGAGAAATTATATAGTTCCTAAACTCCCAATCGACTCCTGGTGATCGAAAGGCAATAGCAAAATATGAGAAGGGAAAAAGACTACTGAAAACAGCCATACCATAATAGAAGACCAAGATTAAAAGTAAGATGTCATTGGAAAAATTTCGTATTCATCTAAGCTTTATCGTTTTCATTATTCTTCTCTACTGCTTTTTTACTGGATACTTTGGCGAGAGAGAGAGAGAGAGAGAGAGAGAGAGAGAGAGAGAGAGAGAGAGAGAGAGAGTGAGTTAAACTACCGAAATGAAATAAAAACCACAAGGGCCTCAAATCTGTAACCTTATTCCCCAAGAGAGAAATGGGAAAGACGCATAAGGTTGGTAACAGAAATACCTCGGAGATATTTCCGGTGATGAGGAGCCCAGACAGATCCCCCTCCAGGCTGGAGGCCAAAGCTCCAGAAACTGTTTCTTTGGAACATCTGTACTTGAGCGTTTACTTTTTAGTATTATATCTTTTTGGTATTTCAGTAAGGGCTCTGCTGATTCTAGTCTAAGGCAGAATTAGTCAAACTATTGAGAAGGCAAAATTCCTATACTATTTGTATCCCGACAGTTTAAAAGCACAGTTAGAACATAGAAGAAAAGCACGATGTACATTTTTTTTATCTGATTTTGTTTCTATAGTAAGCTACAAAACTATCCAGAAAGCAGCTCCTCCCGTGAAGTTGTATTCCTGAATAGGATTTGGTTGCATAATTTCCACAGTATTCTTACCCATTTTGCTCTTTCTTTTTACCATTGTAGAGGGTTCTGCAATTGCATAGATTAAGGCAAATGGGATATATTTTGTTCTTCTATTTATGATTCTTATCTCGACTCCATTAGTTACCCCCTTTCTCTATTTGTAATTACGACCAAGTTAAAGTATTTCTTGGTCCCCAGATAATCTCCATTCCTTCAGTGTACTTTGTCTTCATGTTCCTAGCGCAAATATTCTTATGTTTGCAAAACGAACAAAAAGGCACAAAGACATAAATCATTTATTAAAAAAGAGGTGCCGTAAGTTTTCTGGAACAACTTGGGCAAGTCCTAAGACAACACCAAAGTCTGGATGATTAGGTTATGAAGACCAATAACAGACCAGAAACAGAAGTAGTGGTGAAGAAGACTCGATGAGGTGAGTCAGTTCTCGCTATTATTTGCTATCTAACAAACTGCGATTTGTTAGATAGCAAAAACGTTTGACAGAAAAGGACAATACCTGAACGTGATTTTCAAAAAGCTACTGCCCACCTGACCTTTGCATGACCTGAAATGAGATAATATACGGTTGTATGTGACACAACAAATGGACAAATGTCTAATAAATTAAAATTACGTGAATGGATCAGTGTCCAAAGTATGACACGACCCATTCTAGGCAATTTGGGACGTAATGAACATTCGTCCAGATTTAACAGAAATGTGGACAATTGGTAATTTTATTGCCACTGGAAGAAGTATAAATCACAAGCGTAAAGAAAGAAAGAAAGTACACTTGCCTTGTACCTGCTTTGTTTTAAGACGTAGTTTATTCATTACACTGCATTTTCTAAATCACACACTAAATGACTCAAATTATAGAAAATGGGGGCCCTAATTACTACTAAAATGGGACCATGGTCCATTATACAAGCATACAATAAACCTGTATTTATCAGCAAACATACATACATAACTACCAACGAACCTGTATGTGTGTATATATATATATATGTATGTATGTTTGTGTATAAATACAAATACAAGTGTTAGGCGGCTAATAATTTGTCGAACTACCCTGCATATTATTTTCCTTCAGTAATCTCGGATATTTCCAAAATTGTCGCTGCTTAACGCTACCACAATTCATGCGCTCAATTTGCCTTCATGGAAAAAGTAAAGAATATTTCCACATGAATTATGTCCCAATAAGGCTTATCTGGGATAATGACCACCTTGAGTATCCTTCCGACAGAGCTAGTTTTCAGGTTAGATGATAATTCCTGTATAAATCAGGTTAAACGAATTATAACAAAGCACATCGGTTATTTTCAGATTCTTGTATTTAAGTCTCATCACATGGGTAGCTATTAAGAGGTCCATTAAAAGTTTCCAGCCACATTTATGTCGCTAGAGATCTCTGAATATGTAATGCACTACTTTCTTTTAAAGTCTACTAATAAGACATATCAGAAAATAACACTCGAACGAGAAACTGACGAGATGTTTTATATGTATTCAGAATAATGGTATGAAACATTATGTAATGTGAGAAGAAACCTATGGCACAAATCTGTTTTCATATATTCTCAGACTTTCTGAAACAAACATGAGGTGATATATTCCACTAGATATATAGACGGTGCGATATCAAATGGAAGGATATAAAGAAAAACTTTTTTTCATAACACCTTCTCAAAAGTGGAAAACTGTCTCTGGGCAACGCAATTTATTAGCCAGTTGCTGATCAAAGCTCACTCCGCTTTTCTTGAGCTCAATTAAAACGTTGCCTGAGGTACATATCCTTTGCAAAGTTGTTCAAGCGCTATAGAATATCAAAGTCGTTATCAAACAATTACTTTACACATTAAGATAGAGAGTCGCTCTTTATTGTCTAATGACTACGAAGATTTTTTAGATATGTCTACAGGGAAATATAGTTTTAAATTCAACTACGTGAATTCCTCTGTTGCTTTCCATGAAGTTTTAATGGTTTTAGAATGTAATACTGACACCGGTTATTATTTTGGGGATTGATTTCAGAATGAAAAATGAACCTCTTTATGAAACCTCGGTGTTCGTTCCCCTGATGTTATATCCTTCAGTAAGGTAAACTGAATTATTGACACCTCTGCATGGAGTAGGGTACAATTCTTTCGCTTAAACGTCATCAATTAATTTAAGTTTAAAGGCATCAGCTGACTTGGCCAGAAAGATTGCAGTTGGACAAATCGTTTCCACAAGACTTAATTAGGAAAAGATGTCAATGGAAGTGCAAAGCTTTAGGGCAAAATTGGAGCTGGGAAAGCTATAGGGTCTAGTTTTCCCAGCACCACAGCAATTCTGCCCTAAAGCTTTGTACTTCAGGATTTCATTCGAAAGCCATCTACATTTCAAGCATCAGAGGAATTCACCTAGCTGCATTTAAAATTTTATTCCCCTGTGAGCATATCTTAGGAATCTTCGTATTCACTACGACATCAAAGAATTCCCCCCCCCCCCCCTCATGATTTTCCTATTTTTATAGAAAACGAGGAGTCTCAACGTAGAGAGAGAGAGAGAGAGACTGCTGTACAGGCTTTTCAGATATGAAGTATGAACTCCCTTCACAATAACTTTAAAATAAAAACATAAAAGTATTATTAAAACTGAGGAGGATCTTGTTTATGGGAGAGGCTACTTCAAAGCGGAAAATATTCGAGGGAATTTCCCTCCTGTTGATTTTTCTGTTCTATGTTATGGTGAAAAGGCTTTAGTTGCCTTCCGCTTGAAATGATTACTAATATGTATTCGTAAATATAAACTTCCGTGTTGTTTTTTTTCATAAATGTTGTGCCAGAAAATAAACTTGCTCATCTGTCCAGCTGTCAAAAAGATATTTATTTGAACAGATACACACGGCATATATATATATATATATATATATATATATATATATATATATATATATATATATATATATATAATATATATAATATAATAATATAATAATGTATTTTTGTGTGTACTATATAATATTTTCATATGACACGGAAGTTATATATATGAACTTGAATTAGTAATCATTTCAAGCAGGGGGTAGGTAAGCCTTTTTCACGATAATGCCAGAACAGAAGAATCATCATGAGGGAAACACCCTCGAATTCTTTTTGCTTTGAAGTAGGCTGTCCTATAAAGAAGATCCTCCTCGGTTTTAATAAACCTTTTATGCCTTTATTTTAATGTTTGTGAAGAGAGTTCATGCTAATTATTTGAAAGCCTATACAGCCGTGTTTCCTCACATTAATAGAGACGTTTTCCTTGTCCCTCAGAATGGCTTCCTTAGGTGAGGTCATTAATGTTTTTAGTAAACTTCATTGCTATGAGGTACTTTCCGATGACGTTGAA
Organism: Macrobrachium nipponense; assembly: GCF_015104395.2. NCBI lineage: Eukaryota > Metazoa > Arthropoda > Malacostraca > Decapoda > Palaemonidae > Macrobrachium > Macrobrachium nipponense. The sequence continues at coordinate 20,562,930 of NC_087203.1, forward strand.
AGATAATAATTTCTTTAAGTATTCAAAGACGACTATAATTAAAAGCGGTTTTCTCATATACACATGTATCTGATATATAAGAATGAATGCTTGTATGTTTACTTGTAAGTTGGTTTGTATAATTTTGTACCATAGAAATCTGAACCGCTTGACTGTTCTAGGCAAAATTTGGCATGTGGCCAGTATTGGACGCAACTTACGTAATAGAGTAAGTTTCAAACCTTCCCCCATTCCCTTTGTAACTAATGTGATAAATAAACAATGAGTTTATCATACCTCATTTCATGTACTCGAGAACTTAGGAATGCATAATTAAAAATGCTTTTCAGTCACCACAGTAATACCTGGAGAAAGGTTCTGACAGCACAGTAATACATGGTTAAAGGGGACACACAGCATAGTAATGACTGGATAAAAGGGGCAGTCGCCACAGTAATACTTGGATAAAACGGACAGGCAGAATACTAATATCTGGTTAAAGGTGACAGACAGCACAGTAATACCTGGTTTAAGGGACAGACATCACAGTAATACCTAGATAAAAGGACAGACAGAACAGTAATACCAGGGTGAAATGGAACAGTCATCACAGTAATTTCTGGATAAAAACGAAAGTCATAATAATAATTCCTGGTTAAAGTGGACAATCAGCACAGTAATACTTAGATGAGAGGGACAGGCACAAAAGTGATACCTGTCACTTTGCCCATGACTGTTTGAAGGGTGAACATTCACATGAAGAGATGAACTGTCAGTTGCACCATCATCACAAACCCCTCCACCTCTCCCTTCTCATTCATACCTCCCCCTTCCCACTTCCTTCCCCTCCCCTTTCCTTTTTCTCTCCCCCTAAAAGTAGAATGTCATTCAGAGTTTTCTTGCGTTAAGTTAAGTATATCTGATTAACAGCTCTCCTAGGGCTGGCCCGAAGTATTAGATATTTTACGAAGCTACGAACCAATTAGTGGCCTAGCAACGGGACCTTCCAGCTAATTGTGGGATCCGAACCACATTATGTAGAGAAATTGATTTCTAATCCAGAAACAAATTCCTCTGACAGTTTTCTTGTATACTCAACTAGTATATATATATAATAATATATATATATATATATAATATATATATATATATATATATATATATATATATATATATAGATCGAGGAGAGAGAGAGAGAGAGAGAGAGAGAGAGAGTAACACGACTTTATGTGAATATTTTGGAGATTGAAAAAAGTAGTAATTTCTAGTGGAAAATGTTCTATTAACATATGCATTTTAAGGCTTCTTTTGTCAGTGAAGTGAATTTTAGAATAACTGTTATCATAGCGCTGCTTTCATGCGATGGAGGTCAGTAGCAGGGGGTCGCAGTAGCCTGGGATGTGAAGGAAGGTGGGGAGGGGGGTGCTGTATAGAAGGAGGATAGAGCAGTTAGGCCAATGTGAATAAAGTACCCCCCTATCAAATGTATCATTTCGATTTTGAAGAAAAAAGAAAATACATGTATCATTGAATCCTTCTCCCTCCCTATCAGTGGTATTCATTGGATACCGATGAAAAAAAAAAGAAGGAAAAGTAAGCCTAAGTGAATCTTCCCACTATCAAAGCTAGACTGGCTTATTCATTGCATCTGTCAAAAATTTCAAATGTATTTTTGAAAATCTCTCCTTCTCCATCTAAAGTATTCATTAGAGCCAGTCATAGACATAGACCTAGTCATGATAGCTGGTTCGACAAGTCTGCGACGAGGCAGCAGGACAGACAGCACAAATGAATGTTGCTCAGCAACGTTTACACTACTTACTTGATATGTAAAGCCATATGTTACTGCTGTTAGCTAATCGTTTAGATTAGATTACCCGCAATAAAAGGAATCATAATTGAACTCCTTTCAATCCACTTGCCTCATTCACTTTACATCCCAACCCCTGACATCCCAGGCTATGCCCTAAGCCAATTGTATGTCGAAATGAATGGCATGAGGCATCAACTATTGGTATTAACTAATGTACTGATAGTTAACAGGCCAAAGATCGGTACATCAGAGGATAGTATGTTTGTCAAATCGTAAGCTGGCTGAAATATAAGACCTCCCCGCTAAGACCTTGCACATCCGCAAGGTAGAAGAGGTCAGGAGTGATCCGTCCAGTCGTCCTAAGTTGTTGGTGCTCTTGGCAAGGCATCGGTGATGATGTTCTTAGTTCCTTTCACATGGTGTACGGTCAGCTGATAAGGTTGAAGCACTAGGGACTATCTCATAAGTCGTTGGTTATGATTTTTCATTTTATGAGGGAACTGGAGGGGATTGTGGTCAGTGAATACTTCAAGAGTATTCCTTTGGTCTTAATACAGCAGGCAAACTTCTGCAGGGCCAATATCATGGTGAGATATCCTTTTTCAATAACACTGTCTGCTTTCTGGTGTTTCTTCAACTTGGCTGAATGGTATCATACAGGATGGAGGGTTGCTAAGTTGTCATCTCGCTGCATTAGTACGGCACCTACTCCTTGATCACTGGTATCGATGTAAAGTAGGAACGGCTTGTCCATGTTAGATGTATAGAGAGTGGGTCTGCTAGAGAGAAAAGCCTTAAGTTGTTGGAAGGCCCTTTCACATCTCTCTGTCCATTCAAAAGGTTTCTTGGAGCTGGCGAGTGCCGTAAGAGGAGATGCTACTGCAGAGAAGTTAGGACAGAAACACCAGTAGAGGCCACACATTCCCAGGAAGCGTTGTAGTTCCCCTCTAGTTGTAGGGTGAGGGAAACTGAGAATGACTTCTACATTTGCTTCCTTTGGCCAAATTTGTTCTTGACCTACCACATGTCCGAGGTAAGTCACAGTGCCCAGGCTGAAATTTGATTTAGATAGATTGATGATAAATCCACTTACCACCAGCCATTGCAGAAGAATGGATAGATGTTCTAGATGCATACTCAGTGTCTGAAATTATTGAAATATCATCCTCTTAGATAAACACATGTCCTTTCTAGATCTATCTCTAATAATAAAATTCATGAATCTTTGGAATGTTGCTGGCACTGAATTTAGCTCAAAAGGCATGCAAGTGTAATGAAATAGGTCATCAGGAGTGACAAAAGCTGATATTTTTTTAGAATTTTCAGTAAGTGGAATCTGATGATAGCCTCTCTGCAAGTCTATTCAAATTTAGCATGGCCAAAAGAGTCTAAGTTTCTATTAAAGGTAGGGGGTAAGAGTCAGGGATAGTTAAAGCATTAAGGTTCCTGTAGTCTGTGCTGAGTCTAAAGTGTCTTCCCATCTTTGGAGCGAGAAGACATGGTGATGCCCATGGACTACAGCTGTGCTTTGCTAGGCTATTCTCCAGCAGAAAGTTTACTAATTCTCTTATGACTTTCCTCTTCTGGATGTAGACAATAAAGTGACTGGTCTTAGACGATATGTTATGTTCTATCATTTTACATATCCCTATAGCATCACTTGACACATTGGGAAATTGTTTGATTAGGTTTGTTAAGTCACTTCTCTGACAGGGTGATAAATGTGGTAGTGGCCCCTCAAGATTTGCTAATATTGTGCTGTTGGTCGTATTAGGGTTAGGGACTGACTCATTCAGTACATCAAGTTGTTGGTTATTTGAACCAGCCTCGTCTGATGTTGTCTTTATGTATTCTTTAAGCAGATTTTTGTGAAATTTTTGGGTCTTTTTTTCTTATATCTGGAGTAGAAATCAAATGATTATTAGATTCTAATTTCTCAATTACTGTATAAAGGAACTTCATATTTAGGAGAGAGGTGACACAGGTATTGAGAAAAATACTAACACTTTTGCTGATTTATCAAAGTGGACTTTTTTGGATTTTTGGCTCTTAGTGAAATATTTTTTAGCTATCTGCCTTACTTTAGGTAACTTATCTTTCCAGTTCTTCATATATGTCTGTACATTTACTTTGGAGCATTCTAACTCTGATCAATCCGTTAGACAACAATTTTTTGCGATTTTTAGGGGACTCCTGATCTCTCGACCGAAGAGCAACTCAAAAGGAGAAAATCCCAAATATTCTTGTTTACATTCCCCATAGCAAACAGTAAGAAATTAAGTCCTTCATCCCTATCATGTTAACTTCCTAAACAATAATCGTTTAATCATGGATTTAAGTGTCGGAAGGAATCTTTCTATAGCTTCTTGAGACTTGGGGTGGTATACAGAAGGGTTTACAGCAAATATTATCAGTTCTTTGAATACAGTTTTGAAAAGATCAGAAGTGGAATTAGTTCCTCGGTCAGATTGTAAAACATTAAGAATACCATAATGCGAGAATATATGAAGTCAGTAACTAGGTTTTTAGCAGAAATATTCTTAAAGGAGATAGCTACTTGGAATCTGGTAGACGTGTACATGATAGTAAAGATGTATTTATTGCCTTGACAGGTGGTAGGTAGAGGACCAACACAATCTATTAGAACTTTCTCAAAAAGCCCTTCTAAGACAAGGATAGGGATGAGGGGAACAGGAGGAATAGTTTGGTTGGGTTTCCCTTCAACTGGCAAATATGACAGGATTTTATGGACTTGGCTACACACTTTCTCATTCTTTGCCAAAATGTGAGGTTGAAGCTTTTAAAATGTTCTCCTAATACCTAGATGTCTATTGAGACCATCGTGTGCAAAGAGAATAACTTTACAAAAAACGACCACAATATTCTTAGAAACCTAGCGAAAGACAAAAATATAATAACCACTTGTCCAGACAATGGCCAAGGCACAGTAATTCTTGATAGGTCCAGCTATGTACAGAAAATTAACGACATCTTATTGACAACTCGAAACTGGACCTTTACAGCACTACTAATGCTAAGACAAAATTAACAGATTCTTTATGACACTTAAACAAAACAAAGTAATAGATGATAATACTTATCAGGACCTCTTGATGATTAGATCTACATACGGAGTTATTTATGGGCTGGCCAAAATACATAAGGATGAAATTCCCCTTAGACCTCATTCCTCCCTCCATTAATACTTCCAGCTATAAAATAGCCAAGTTCCTTGTCCAATTGCTTCAGCCCCATACCAGCAATATGACCTCCTTCAAAGACAAAGTCATTAAGCAAGACCCAGATTTTTTCATGGTTCCAAATTTGTTCATGGTTAGCTTTTATGTAGAATCACTGTTCACAAATGTTCCTCCTGTAGCTGAGAGTTTAGACATAATTTTAATGAAGTTATATCCTACTGATAATTCCTCTTTTAATCAATTTAGTAAGGCTCACTTAAAGTCACTTCTAGAATTGACTGTGATGGACATGGTCTTCATTTTTAATTATACTGTTTTTATCAAACAGAGGGGATGGCAATGGGCAGTCCTTTGGGACCAACCTTTGCCAACATTTTTGTGAACTCCCTTGAGGAGCAAGCTACAGATGCATGTCATGATTATCGTCCACTCTTTTATAAACGTTGCATTGATGATACTTTTGCCCTTTTTAGATATGACTACCATGCTGAATCGTTTTTGGAACATTTAAATGCACAACACCAGGACATTAAATCTGCCATTGAGATTGAAACCCATAATTTTCTCCGCTTCCTTGATGTCAAGGTAACTAAGGATGAAATTGGTTTCCATGCAGGTATTTATAGGAATAACACTTTTACTGGTCTTGCCACGAACTTGTATAGTTTGCGTTTTTACAATTCTAAAATGAATTCTTTGTCCACTCTCCTTCATTTAGCCATTAACATGACTTCAATTTGGTCCTTGTTTCATGATGAAGTGATTATCCTCAATGATTATTTTAAGAATAATTACTACCCACCAGCGATTTTCCATAGAGCTCTCAACAAATTACGTAATTTGAAACTTAACCCCCCACTTAAGTCAATAGTGTTTTACATGACAAAAGATTTCGGAAAAAATGTATCGGGCTATTCAACAAACAAGTACCCTCTCTTAATCTTAAGTTAATCCCAATAAACCCATGAACCATTGGATCTCTTGCATGTCAAGGACAGGATTATCCTCTATTTACTTCTGGTGTTATTTATAAAAAAATTGTCCTTGGCACTTACATCGGTTTTACCGGGAGGCTGCTAAAAGTCCGAATCTCCTCTCATTAAGAAGTTAGTTTTAGAACTGGCTGTCGACTATCTAATCCCGAACAGTCCAATATAAGAAATCGCTGCAAAATATTCAAGACACATATTGATGCTAAGGGTTTTAGTATTGTGGGGGTGAACCCAATATGTAGAAGAGTTAGCCATACTTGAATCTATTATGATCAAATTAACTGTCAATACCCTTAATCAACAACCAACCTCTCCCCAGGTCTTCATCACTTAAAGTACCTGCTGTAATTGTTTATACTCACCCCTCTCTCCCCCACTGCATTGGCTTTCTCTGTCAGTTTGCATTACACTACTGGTGTGTGTAGGTGTTTATTATTAAATTTTTTTATTTTTAAAATTGTTAAATGTTTTTTTAAACTTTTAAATGTTTTTCATGCTGTCTTTTTTAAAATGGCTTTGAACATGGTGTTAACAAGTATATAAAGTGTATACCTCTTATTGTTTATACACAATTACTGTTTGGGTTCATCGCTTTTTAATCCTGGAAGATGTACTCTTAACTTCTCGGATTCTTTGCTCTTCTTTGGATACGCTTGTCACTACAAAGCCTGAAGATCCAAGTTGAAAGAGATATGAAGAAATTATGATGTCCGGTACGTGGTCAGGTCGGCAACTTGACCTCTTTGTGATTATGGGGCCAGGGTTCGTTTCCCGATGCCTGATATCACTATTTCTTCATAGTTCTTTGAACTTGTATCTTTAGACTTTGTAGGGACAAGCGTATCCAAAAAAGAGCAAAGAATTCGAGAAATTAAGAAGGCATTGTGTCTATAACAGTTGCATATGTATCTGGTAGTAAAAAAGTGACTAGTAGATCCTACATGTATACGAGTATGTATATGTATATAGATAGATAGATAGTTTCTGTGAGTACTGGCATATGTAACAGTCGTATTTACTTCTTAACTTCTTGGTATCCTTTCACTCCGCAGCGACAAATAAGAGACGCTGTCTACCTTGGTGGGATTCGAACGCAGGGACGACCGTAAGGTTGGGGTCGATATAAATCTTTCTTCAACCTGCAAAGATATGTCTCTTTCCTACCTTCACCTTTAAGTTGCAGAGGTTACTGTTTTTTAGACGGAAATATATCTTCAAACAAGTGAGCGATTTTCCACTATGAATTTATAAAATGAAGTGTAATTACCTATCATAGATTACTAACAAAAGAAAAAGAAGGTGAATAAGCATACTTATTCATTTCAATTCCATTTTAGTTGTTTACAATAAAAAAGCGCGGGTAATTTAAAAGTTCTTCATTTTGTATTTAATCAGTTTATAATATATATATATATATATATATATATATATATATATATATATATATATATATATATATATATATATATATATATATTATGATTTTTATTTTTAAAAATATATGATTTTTTAATTAAAATCTTATATAAGGGGGAGCTTAAGCCTCGCATTTTAATCAACTGTAACGCTCTACTGTTGAGAGAGAGAGAGAGAGAGAGAGAGAGAGAGAGAGAGAGAGAGAGAGAGAGAAGCTGCTGCAGCAGCAGGGTGACTCGAAAAATAATTTTTTGTTTTTAAGAAAAAGGAATGTGTTTGATCGCCATATCTCGGTGCACAACTTTTTTTAATTTAAGGAAATAATGTTTAATTGCAGTATATGATATTTCGTTTCCAGAAAAGCTCAAAGAAAATGACATCACCCCATTTGCTTTCAAGAATATTTTGCAAGCTATAACCATATATATCAGTATTTCTCAGTTGAGTCAGGTTATTCCCCAGACAAAGTGAATTTGATACCTCTGGGATAATTGTGTCCTCATATTAGTATATTAACAAGAATTGATGACTTAGCAATGAGTTATCACACTTGGCCCCCTACCTCTTTATACAATCTCTCTCTCTCTCTCTCTCTCTCTCTCTCTGAACTGGAACAATTTAGGAAATTAATTGAAATGGGCAGGTCGTCCCTCTCTAGCATTGGTAATTTAATCAAACTTCTGGTTTACTCATCGTAAGAAGAATACGAATTATCCATGTTAAGGACTGGCGGAATGGAGAGTTACGTATTCAAATTTTGATTAAAATGGTGTCAATCCGTACTTTGTTCTATGGATTAGTGTGTGCTGGGCAGAAATATATTTTATTATGCATTTTATCCTTCCTAAAAAATTATTATTTAGAAAAGGTGGCCTACATAAAATAGTTATTTTCGTATTAATGATCCTTGTATTATGTGCTGAAATAAGCTTTATACTGTTCCCATATTTTGGTAATGAAGCGTAGGCACATTTTGCATCATTTTTCTTTGCTAAAATTACACGTATATTATAAACGAGCTTCTCCCTTATATGCTGTCATTGTACTTTTTGAAGAAAGCAGATTATATAGCTCGAGAAATTGGGAATTATTTAGATCTAGCCATATCCTTGAGGCGAATGGCATGAGATAGTAACCGTCATCAAACCTTTGAGTTCCTAACTCCTCACACAGTGCCTTTTGTGGCTTCATTGTAATAACTTTGGCATATACTATGAGATCAACAGGGTAGGGATAGCATAAAATCCAGAAATAATTAAAACACAAAGTTAGGAAGAAAATCCGTTGGAAGTCATGATCGGGTCAAACCACAGACAAAAATAATTTAGTTTTATTTAGTCCAGAAGAACAACACGTGATGTCACATAATAAATTGACATACAATATAGAAGGGAGATTCTAATGTACTGGTGATCGGAGACAAAGTTTTGTCATTTCACTTGTTTTTTTTTTTTATTATTGAATATGAGTAGTATAGCTAAAATCAGTATCAATATAAAATACCCCACTTTTTTTTTTAGAAAATCTGTACGAGAGTTGTCTACATGATGTAGGGTCCATTTTCCATTATTGGCAGATGGGGAAATTTACAATCCAGAGGCCTTCATAAAAAGTGGAAAGAATGGGTAAAAATTCTTACTTAGCAACACTCTCTCTCTCTCTCTCTCTCTCTCTCTCTCTCTCTCTCTCTCTCTCTCTCTCTCTCTTATGCTATAAAAAGAATAAAGAAATCCCAATACAAAAAGGAGAATCTAATTTAAGAAACATAAGCCTGTATTCTAGTTTTACGGGTGGAGAGGCAGACCGTCCACCTCTACCCCCCATCGAAGTTATAAGAGCAGCCTTTTCCATATTTCAGTGCCACGCAAATGACGTCAATGATAAAGGAAGATAAATAAAGAAAGATTAACAAGGGGGGGGGGGGGGGGGGGGGGGGGGGTGGGGGGGGGGGGGGGGGGGGGGGGGGGGGGGGGGGGGGGCGCAGTAAAAGAAAGAAAGATTCCTAATGCTTGGAAGAACTCAATGCTGAGATGGATGGCATAAGAATGCATTCAATCCGTGCAGTGGATCCCTAAGCCCCCTACCTCGTCAAGGGGTTCGATTTTCAACAAATACATAAGCCCTCTGCGTCGAAATAAAGAGAAAATATGAAGAAATAGTGGATATTGGAGGGAAATTCATATTACAATACCGTCGGAAGGGAAAGGTTTAAAAAAAAATCAAAACAAGCCGAGGAATCAAATGCCATCAGAAGAAGGGATTGTTTTCAATAATCCAGAACATTTGATTAAATGGTGATCACCGTGATATTTTTACGAGATTTTGGGATTCTTAAGAAATATAGAAATAAGCAAATTAGAATATAGCAACTATGACAAAAGGGTCGATTTTGTGAATACTTCTTGCTATAAGAAGTTAAAAGAATCATAAATTCAATTTTCTTGAATAAAAATTCAGAAAAAGAACGATAATATAACATTTACATTATCCTCGTACAAGACAAGCTTATACTTCCTAGAATAATCAGAATGATTAAATGAAATTTTTTCTTTTGATTAGGACATATTTATACCGATGATCATTTGACAAAGGTGAAAAACAGTTTATAGTTATATGTCATATATAGACTGGTCACTTTATAAGCTTTTTAAAAAGACCCAAATTAAAATCAATTCTTGGCTTTCTGTTTCCTGATATTCTGTAACAGTTGCATGTAAGCTGAGAAACTAATGGGAATTTCTAAACACAAATATTTTGTTCATATTTCCACTGACGAGATAGTAATTATCCTTGATAAGATTATAATTCTGAGGTTCCTGACACGTCAAGGGTAGTTACCAAAACCTTGTGTTAGGAACTGCTTGTGCTGGTTATGAAAAGTGTGAAAGAAGGCTGTAAAATTTAGGAACGCTGAAGAAAATTAATTATCTTCGCAGAAGCCAATATACCACTCCCATCATCGAAGACCAGAGTCACTCATAGAAAGACTATGATTAACGACAAAGTCCTCCATAAAACCTCCAGTTGCGTACTGAACATTCCTCGCAGAAAAGGGAGTGAATCGGGGAAAAGAGACTTATCTTTTTGCCGCCCACGTGTAATTAAGGAAAGGTGGATGACAGACTGCAGAGGTCAATGAGGATTGTGCGTATTCTGTAACGCAGATTGATATTCCATGAACTCCTGAAATAAAGGACACTCAAAATGACACAAAGCTAATAAGCGGATATGATAATGAAATCAAACACACAGCAGATTTAACCTATTTGAAAATTGAATTTGTAAAACTTTTAAGTATAGATTTATCTCTGATATAATCATTCTCTCCAACTGATGATAATTTATATCTTAGAATAATTTTGTATCTAGAATTTTAAATAAGATTTGCTGCAAGTGTTTTCTAATCCTACATTAGTTTTAAATACATCATCAGGTTCATAAAGTATCATGGGGCGTGGTAATGAATATTCAAGGACCACGATATTTTGGAGGGTTAGAAATCAAGCTTCGTATGCTAACTTGCAAATCAACGTATTCAAGTTTTATCTGTTGTGAAATCCTCACAAAAAGAAGAAGAAGAAAAAAAAAATATGACCTGATACCACCTGTTTTTATTCCCTCCGATGTTATTAAGACCATCTTCATTGCGTAATGAACATATCTCGCTTTGATAACTACTAGAAAGTATTTTGTCTTGGCTTTTGTTTTTGTCACTTTTTCTGGTATCAGTGTTTGGCATAAGACGAGATATCTTGTAGATAAGTTTTTCCTTCGATTTCTGAAGTTTGTTAAATTTCCTCAAAACAAAAATGTATATGGCTCTTGGTTCCCCACTGCATGATAATGAATATTTATGGGTCGACTAATTGTTTTTTTTTCATAACAGGGAGATGGTTCCGAAGACAAGCAATGAAAAGGGGTTCGCGGTTACATTCACACGATACTGAATTTTTACTAAAATTGAGCGTTTTCTGACTTTACACAATATATATTCCAGTCTTTGATTTTGTTTTACACTAGTTGCCAAAACGTATGACTTTCATTTTAAAAAATTGCCAATTTAGAAAACGCTTTTATTCCTCGCCGGTGTAATTTATTTTGTTCAGAATGTAGATCCTTATAACGTAGCGTTCAAAGAACGTGATGAAATGCTTGCTGTGAGTCTTGTTTTTGATAGTTCTATATTAGTCGTTTTTTTTTAACAAGTTGTCGAACAATCGATTTCCAACTGATAATAAGAACAAAAAGAGATAAAGTAAATACGAGTTTTTGTGTTTTTGTTACGGACACACCTTTTACAAAGAACTGTTCTTAACTTACGATAGCTGTCATTTTGAGTGTCTTAAAATAAAATCCGTTTACAAAAAACACATATATTGATTACATACCAATATGGCCATCGTCTAGACCTTGTATTCAGTTTCTGATGTTAGTTTTCCAAGAAAGACATATTT
>NC_087203.1:20580283-20591316 GCF_015104395.2 Macrobrachium nipponense
GTTGAAAATAGCCGAGTTCTGTTGTCCATACCTAACTGACCGTTTGTGTTGTATTAATCTCTGGGGAAGGGATTTACCTGTAAATCCAATGTAAGATTGGTCACAGTCCTGGCATGGGATTTCGTATACCCCAGAGTCCTTTGGAGATGTCTTTTGTTGGACGTTAATCAGGGATTTGGCTAAGGTGTTTGGGTAAGTAAATACAAAAACTTATCCAACACCCCCCTTACTGTAAATCAACATTTAGTTTTAAATTTAGGCTTATCCTTCGCCCTTATGCCAGACCAACACAATCTATTAGAAATTTCTCAAAAGGCCCTTCTAAGACAAGGATAGGGATGAGGGGAACAGGAGGAATAGGTTGGCTGGGTTTCCCTTCAACTAGCGTATATTACAGGATTTTATGGACTTTCTCATTCTTTGCCAAAATGTGAGGTTGAAGCTTTTAAAATGTTCTCCTAATACCTAGATGACTATTGAGACCATCGTGTGCAAAGGGAATACACAAAATACGACCACAATATTCTTAGAAACCTAGTGAAAGACGAAAATATTATAACCACTTGTCCAGACAATGGCCCAGGCATGGACAAAAAATTAGCATCTTATTTGACAACTCGAAACTGGAACTCCTTTACAGCACTACTAATCCTAAGACAAAATAAACAGATTCCTTATGACACTTAAACAAAACAAAGTAATAGATGACCCTCCATTAATACTTCCAGCTATAAAATAGCCAAGTTCCTTGTCCAATAGCTTCAGCCTCATACCAGCAATATGACCCCCTTCAAAGACAAAGTCATTAAGCAAGACCCAGATTTTTTCATGGTTCCAAATTTTTTAATGGTTAGCTTTTATGTAGAATCACTGTTCACAAATGTTCCTGTAGCTGAGAGTTTAGACATAATTTTAATGAAGTTATTTCCTACTGATAATTCCTATTTTAATCAATTTAATAAGGCTCACTTAAAGTCAACTTCTAGAATTGACTGTGATGGACATGGTCTTCATTTTTAATGATACTGTTTTTATACAGACAGAGGGGATGGCAATGGGCAGTCCTTTGGGACCAACCTTTGCCAACATTTTTGTGAACTCCCTTGAGGACCAAGCTACAGCTGCATGTCATGATTTTCGTCCACTCTTTTATAAACGTTACATTGATGATACTTTTGCCCTTTTTAGATATGACTACCATGCTGACTCGTTTTTGCAACATTTAAAGGCACAACACCAGGACATTAAATCTACCATTGAGATTGAAACCCATAATTCTCTACCCTTCCTTGATGTCAAGGTAACTAAGGATGAAATTGGTTTCCATACAGGTATTTATAGGAATAACGCTTTTACTGGTCTTGGCACGAATTTGTATAGTTCGCGTTTTTACAATTCTAAAATGAATTCCTTGTACACAATTACTTAATTTGAAACTTAACCCCCCACCTTAGTCCATAGTGTTTTTACATGACAAAAGATTTCGGAAAAAAGATATCGGGCTATTCAACAAACAAGTACCCACTCTTAATCTTAAGTTAATCCCATGTCAAGGACAGGATTATCCCCTATTTACTTCTGGCGTTATTTATAAAAAATTGTCCTTGGCACTTACATCGGTTTTACCGGGAGGCTGCTAAAAGTCCGAATCTCCTCTCACTAAGAAGTTAGTTTTAGAACTGACTGTCGACTATCTAATCCCGAACAATCCAATATAAGAAATCGCTGCAAAATTTTTAAGACAATAGATGCTAAGGATTTTAGTATTGTGGCGGGAACCCAATATGTAGAAGAGTTAGCCATACTTGAATTTATTATGATCAAATTAACTGTCCACACACTTAATCAACAATCAACCTCTCCCCAGCTCTTCATCGCTTAAAGTACCTGCTGTTATTGTTTACACTCACTATAGGTAGGTGTCTTTTTTTCATGTTGGCCCTGGCCTCCTTCTGCTGTTCTGTTCTGTTGTTTTTATATGTATTTTTAAACTTTATTTTTTTTTTAATATCTTTCAAGTGTTTTTTAGGTTGTCTTTTTTTAAATTGTCCTTTAACATGGGGTTAACAAGTATGTAATGTGTATACCTCTTAATGTTTATGCGTAGTTACTGTTTCAGTTCATCGCTTTTTAATCACTACAATGCCTGAAGATCCATGTTCAAAGAAATATGAAGAAATTGTGATGTCCGGTACGTGGTCAGGTCGGCAACGTGACCTCTTTGTGATTATGAGACCTGGGTTCGTTTCCCGGTGCCGGACGTCACAATTTCTTCATATTTCTTTGAACTTTGATCTTTAGGCTTTGTAGGGACAAGCGTATCCAAAAAAGAGCAAAGAATTCGAGAAATTAAGAGGGCATTGTGTCTATTACAGTTGCATATGTATCTGGTAGTAAAAAAGTGACCAGTAGATCGCACATGTGTATGTATATAGATAGATAGATAGTTTCTGTGAGTATTGGCATTTGTAACAGTCGTATTTACCTCAATACGTCTTGGTATCCTTTCACTCCCCAGCGACAAATAAAGAGATGCTGTCTCCCTCGGTGGGATTCGAACGCAGAGACGACCGTAAAGTTGGGGTTGACATAAATCTTTCTTCAACCTGCAAAGATATGTCTCTTTCCTCTCTGTCGTGCCTGATTTTTTTTTAATTCAAGACATATTTTGCTGTAGACTTACCTTCACCTTTAAGTTTCAGAGGTTACTGCTTTTTAGACTGAAATATATCTTCAAACAAGTGAGTGATTTTCCATTATGAATTTATAAAAAGAAGTATAAGTACCTATCATAGATTACTAACAAAAGAAAACGAAGGTGATTAAGCATACTTAATCACCTTCGTGATTTGCAATAAAAACGCGCGGGTAATGTAAAAGTTCTTCATTTTATAGTTAATCAGTTTATAATATATATACATTCGTGATTTTTAAAAGATATGATGATTTAGCAGCAGCGGCAGCAGGATGACTCGAAAAAGGAACTTTATATATTTATTTTTTTTTTTTTTAAGAAAAAGGAGTGTTTGATTGCCATATCTCGGTGCATAACTTTTTTCAATTTAAGGAAATGTTTAATTGCAGTATTTGATATTTCGTTTCCAGAAAAACTCAGAGAAAATGATATCATCCCATTTGCTTTCAAGAATGTTTTCATGCTATAACCATATATTATACAGTATTTCTCAGTTGTCAGGTTATTCCCCAGGTATAGTGAATTTTATAGCTCTGGGATAATTGTACCCTCATGTTAGTATATTAACAACAAGAATTGATGAATTAGAACTGTGTTTTCACACTCGGCCTTCTCCCTCTTTATACAATCTCTCTCTCTCTCTCTCTCTCTCTCTCTCTCTCTCTCTCTCTCTCTCTCTCTGAACTGGAACGATTTAGGAAATTAATTGAAATGGGTAGGTCGTTCCTCTCTAACATTAGTCATTTAACCAGACATCTTGTTTATTCATTATAAGAAGAATACGAATTATGCATTTTAAGGACTAGCAGGAATGGAGAATTACGTATTCAAATTTTGATTAAAATGATGTCAATCCGTACTTTCTTCTATGGATTAGCGTGCGATGGGCAGAAACATATCTTATTATGCATTTTATCCTTCCTAAATTTTTCTTTATTTAGAAAAGGTGGCCTACATAAAATAGTTATTTTCGTATTAATGATCATTTTATTATGTGCTGAAATACGCTTTATACTGTTCTCATATTTTGTTAACAAAGCGTAAGCACATTTACAATAATTTGTCTTTGCTAAAATTGCACGTATATATGCTGCCACTGTACTTGGGAAGAAGGCAGAATATATAGCTCGAGAAATTGGGAATTACTCAGATCTAGCCATATCCATGAGAAAAATGGTATAAGATATCAACCACATCATCAATCCTTTGAGTTTCTGACTGCCACTCAGTGCCTTTTGTGGCTGCATTGTAACAACTTTGGCATATACTATGAGATCAACAGGGTAGAGATAGCATAAAATCTAGAAATAATTAAAACAGAGTTAAGAGAGAATCCGTTGGAAGTCATGATCGGGTCAAGCATCAGACAAAAATCATTTCGTTTTCCTCAGTCCAGAAGAACAACACGTGAAGTCGCACAAAAGAGTGACATACAATAGAAGGAAAATTCTAATGGAAAATACGCGCAGCTGCCAATAAAACAAGTTTTTTTTTCATATAAACTTTACGACGCCCAAGTATTATCCTTCCTCGATACGCTGTTGCCTGTTTTTAAGATTAACAACCTGATTACTCGGATGAGCTCACTTTTCAAAATTTCCTGCAGTAAAAAGTTCGAGAAAGAGACCAGAGGAGTAATCGTACTGAAAACTTTAAAACGCAACAAAGGGACGCCTGTCCCAATCAAAGTTGATTTTCAAATTCCCAGTCACGTAAAACTGATCATAATAAGTGTTCCCGTGAAGGCCATAAAAAAAAAAAAAATTAAAAAAACATTGTTAACAACACCCAAGTCAGTGAAACTAAAATAGTAAAACCGCGAAGGAATAGGTAGGCAGTTTGGCGAACACTATCTCATTCTACATAGCCTAACGCTCTAGAAATATTTAAAAAATAATAAACTTAAGATTCCAGTCAATTCATATTCGCCTGAAGGTAGACTGGAAGGTCACCAGTTGATTTAGAGTTTTGGAAGTTATACTGGTGATCGGAGACGAGGTTTTGTCATTTCACTTGTTTTTTTTTATTATTAAATATGAGTAGTATACCTGAAATCAATATCAGAATAAAGTAAAACAACCTTTTTTAAGAAAGTCTGTACGAGAATTGTCTCCACGATGTAGGGTCCATTTTTCATTATTGGCAGATGGGGAACTTACAATCCATAGGCCTTCATAAAAAATGAAAAGAATAGGTAAAAATTCTCGCTTAGCAACTCTCTCTCTCTCTCTCTCTCTCTCTCTCTCTCTCATGCTATAAAAAGAATAAAGAAATCCTAATACAAAATACAGAATCTAATTTAAGAAATATATGCCTGTATTCCTGATATACTGTTTCTAGATTTCTAGATTTACATTCCTTGACATGACATCTTACACTGGAGTCAGCAATTACCGATAACACGATGATTTGTTTATGGAAGTTGCAGTCACCTTAATTGCAAATATGACCTATTCAGCAAAGGTGTTAATAACAACACTACAGTAATTAACCTTTCTTTCAAAGTCGCTTTTAAAAGCTGATGAAGTTTTAATTACTGTGTTGAGAGAGAGAGAGAGAGAGAGAGAGAGAGGAGAGAGAGGGGGGGGGGGGCGGGAAACAGAAAGAGAGAAAAGAGAGGGGGGGTGGGGGGTGGGGGGGAAACCGACTGACTGTGAAGGGAAGGAACGGAGTCTGGTGAACGAAGGGAGGATGGACATTATTAGAAAGAAGAAGTACTCTCTAAAATTACAAATTGTGCTTCTCCTCGAACAAACTATATATAATAAGAGTGGAACAACTGTAGCAACCTTTAATTTCGAGCAGCATCCTTTGTTGGCTCCTAATTGCATGTGCGAATTAAGACGATGAAAAACTCGGAATCTATTCAGTATGAACATAGCGAGAAGAAATCTCCAATGTCTGCTGGTCTGTTAAGTCATCTTGGATAGACGAACAGACTGATGTATGGGGTCTTTCCTACCCTTCAAGCGTTTTTTCCTTGCTTCTACTAAAATAGGAGACCAATATATATGAATAGTAAAAATTTTCTGTTACAACAGAATTCCATCTAATAAAAGGAGCCTGTAAACACGCCAAAATATTGAGAAAAATTCTATATTTCCGAGACTGCTGTCTTCTTCTTCAGGAAGATGAATGAGAAAAATTACAGAAAAGGTGATACTTATACCAAGAGGGCCATCCACAGTTAAGCCAATTTAGGTCACACCGCTGATAATCTTCCTTTATTCCTCTTAAGCGTTGAATGAACAGGATTAAAGGAAGATTGCCAGCGGGAGTGACCTAAGTTGGGTTACCTGTGGATGGACCTCTTGGTATAAATACCACCTTTTCTGTAACTTTCCTCATTCATCTACCCTAAGATGGAGACAGCAGTCTCTGAAATATAGTATTTTTTCTCTCTATATTTTGGCGTTTTTATGGGCTTGTATATATGATTAGATTATCAACTAAAAGCTGCCAAAACAAGAATTTCAATTAATCAGAAACCAGAAGAGATACAACCTAAAATGGCGCCAAGTAATAATTTGCAGATTTCATATTGAGCTTCGAGAACTATTTTATATAAATAAAATCCTTGATATGAATAATTTTGCCCGTATTGCAATGAAACATATTAGCTTATTATGGACAGTGGACGCGGATTTGATTATGCTGCCTACCTTCTTCCCAAGATGTTGGTATACTCAAGGGAGAATCGTGTGAGTGATACCTATAATACTCGTCTAATAACGAAAAAGGAAACGAACAGGTATTATTTACAATTATTCAGTTACAAACGTGTTCTTGGAACGCTAGCGAAGAATCTACATAGTAACATTAATTGGACATTTATTTATGAATGAGCTCTTAGAAGAGAGATTTGCTATCAAGTCTAGTATATATAAATACTAATGCCAGTATATGACATTAGATTTTATGCCATTCCGATAGCATGTATCATTTCGCTTTACGTGTGTTAAACCTAAAACACTTTTGAAGTAAAACAAAGTCACAGATTATCTTCATATTCATTGTGACAGTGGTTTGATGGTCATCTAAGCGCACGACTTTCATAACTGAGAGATGTGAAAGGATTACTCTTACAAGTGTAAAGAGATTTCTCATTTTAATTACAGAATTTTTTCCTTCAATTCTAAGTTGAGATTCAGTGACAATTGTTACACTTTCGCAATTACCCCGAACAGGATTTGCATAATGAATTAATCGCGCGATTTCTTCCTAATGATAAACGAAAGGAAAATCCTTATACAAGATGCAGAGAGAGAGAGAGAGAGAGAGAGAGAGAGAGAGAGAGAGAGAGAGAGTTGCTGGTGAATCTTCCGTTAAGGTAAAATAAAGTCCAGCATCTAGCATAACGTTCGATGGGTAATAACATGATTGACCAGAGATGACACTTGCTGGCGAAGGACAGTTTTCTATCTGCTTTTACAAATAATGTCTGACACTAGAAAAAAGCAAAATAAATTTTTTGACAATGGATTATCATCGTCGAAAACGCAAATTTTTGTAGCGGCTGATACTAACCATTTTTTTTTCCGTTTTTTTCTTTTTTAGTTTTTATGGACAATTTTCCGGGAGTATTCGACTTGCAAGCCAGACGCTGCGTTGAAGGAGGCTAATTTGTTTACATGAAGTTTCCATTTGTGAATTCCCATCGATGAAGGAAATCAATGATAAAAAGGGGAAATTAAGATTAGTCATGAAAATAGGGTTAAAAAAATTGAATATTGGTTTCACCGTGGGCGGCTGGTTGTAAAAAAAAAAAAATTATAGATAAAAGTCCTCATCATCTTGAGCATTTATACGCAGTGAACGTGTATTGCATTCGTCCAGCTTTAACAACTCGATTAGCTTAATGAACCGATGATAAGACATATTTCCTTAAGATTTTTCCATATTTCAATGCGATGCAAATGGCGTTAATGATAAACGAAGACGAAGCAATGTTTGGTAGAACCCACTGCTGAGATGGATGGTATAAAAATACATTCAATCCCTGCAGTGAACTCCTAAGCTCCCTACCACATCAAGGGGATCGGTTTTTAACAAATACATAAACCCTGTGCGTCGAAATAAAAAGAAAATATGAAAATACGCCCTAAGAAATAGTGGATATTGGAGGGAAATTCATATTACAATACCGTCGGAAGGGAAAGGTTTAACAGATCGGTTAGATAAAAAATAAAAATAAAAATAAGTCGAGGAATCAGATGCCATCAGAAGAAGGGATTGTTTTCCAATAATCCAGAATATTTGATTAAATGGTGATCACCATGATATTTTCAGGAGATTTTGGGATTCTTAAGAAATACAGAAAGAAAGAAATTTGAATATAGCAACTCTAACCTAAGGGTAGATTTTGTGAATACTTCCTGCTATAAGAAGTTAAAAAAAATCATAAACTCAATTTTGCTGAATAAAAATTCAGAAAAAGGAGGATGATATAGCATTTACATTATCCTCGTACAAGGCAAGCTTATTCTTCCTAGAATAATCAGAATGATTAAATGAAGTTATTTCTTTTGATTATGACATTTTTATACCGATGATCATTTGACAAAGGTGAAAAACAGTTTATAGTTATATGTCATATATAGACTGTTCACTTCATAATCCTTTAAATAATGAACCAATGTAAAATCAATACTTTGCTTTCTGTTTCCCGATATTCTGTAACTGTTGCATTTAGACTGATAGGCATTTAGACTAATAGGAATTTCTCAACAGAAATATTTTGTTCATATTTCCACTGACGAGATAATAATTATCCTTGATAAGATTATAATTCATAGGTTCCTGATATGTCAAGTATACTTACCAAAACCTTTTGTTGGAACTGCGGCCGAGATATTTCTGTGATCAGACTGATGCGTTTCCAGCTTTGATGACCTGTAGGTAATGAAGGCTGCAGTCATATAACGTTACTCAGGTCGTTACACATAACAGGAAAACAGATAAGAAATGATACCAAATTCAATTTGTGCTGGTTATGACAAGTGTGAAAGAAGGCTGTAAAAATTTGGAACACTGAGGAAAATTAATTATCTTCGCAGAAGCAAATATAAAACTCAAACATCGCCATTGAAGACCGGAGTCACTTATAAAAAGATTATGATTAACGACAAAGTCCTCCATAAAACCTCCTGTTACGTATTGAACATTCCTAGCAGAAAAGGGAGCGAATCGAGCAAACGAGACTTATTTTTACCGCCCACGTGTAATTAGGGAAAGGAGGATGACAGGTAGACTGCAGCGGTCAATGAGGATTGTGTGTATTCTGTAACGCAGATTGATATTCCATGAACTCTTGAAATAAATGACGCTCAGAAAACACACAGCTAATAAGCGGATATGATAATGAAATCATACGCAAAGCACATTTACCTATTTGCAAAGTATAGACTTATCTCTGATTTAATCATACTCTCCAACTGATGATAATTTTATATCTTAGAATAATTTTGTATCCAAAATTTAAAAAAAGATTTTCTACGAGTGTTTTCTTATCCTACATTAGTTTTGAATACATAACCAGATTCATAAAAAAAGTATCATGGGACGTGGTAATGAATATTCAAGGACCACGATATTTCGGAGGTTTTAGAAATCAATCTTCGTATGCTAACTTGCAAATCAACTTATTCAAGTTTTATCTGTTATGTAATTCTCACCAAAAAAAAAAATAGCCCTCCTGATACCAGCTGTTTTTATTCCCTCTGATGTTAAGACCAAGTTCATTGCGTAATTGAACCTATCTTACTCTGATAACCACTCGAAAGTATTTTGTCTTGACTTTTGTTTTGTCCCTTTTTTATATCAGTATTTGGCATAAGACGAGATATCTTGTGGATAAGTTTTCTTTCGATTTCTGAAGTTTGTTAAATTGCCTCAAAAATGTTAAATGGCTCTTTGGCTCCCCACTGCCTGAATAATGAGTATTTATTTCGACTAATTATTTTTCATAACAGGGGATGGTTCCAGAGACAAACAATAAAAGGGTCGCGGCTACATTCACACTATAACTGGGTCTTAGATGAAATTTTCTTCCGTAACATAGCCGGGAGATGCAGTCACACTAAAGACTCATCAACAGTGTATCGAAGACTTTAACATACACTGCTCCATTCACCTGCATCCTGCACGTACTTCCCTTTCCAATACCTCTGTTAATCGTTTGATTCAGCGCTTTTTAGATCCCCCTCTCCCTCTCTTTTCAGATAACGCATCCGATTTTTTGTGTGATTTTACTAAATTCGGCGTTTTTTGACTTGATATTATCTTATGCTAATTGCCAAGATGTATGACTTTCATTTAAAAGATTGCCAATTTAGAAAACGATTTTATTCCTTGCCGGTCGGGGTAATTTATTTTCAGAATGTAGATCCTTATAACGTAGCGTTCAAAGAACATGATGAAATGCTTGCTGTGAGTCTTGTTTTTGATAGTTCTTTATTAGTCTTTCTTTTTTATAAAAAGCTGCCGAACAATCGATTTCCAACTGATAATAAGAATAAAAGGAAATAAAGTAAAATACGAGTTTTTGTGTTTTTGTTACGGACACAACACATTTTACAAAGAACTGCTCTTAACTTGAAGTAACTGTTATTTTGAGTGTCTTAAAATAAAAAACATTCAGTTTAAAAAAAAAACATATTGATTACACACCAATATGGCAATCGTCTTTACCTTGTTTCCAATGTTAGTTTTCCAAGAAAGGCATATTTGAAATCGCAAGCAGATTGGGATGGTATTCACCGTGGTCTTATTTATGCTTAAGAGGAGGGATATTTATAGAAGTTTGAATAAAATTGAGGGTTGAAATAATCATCTTAACACTATTATTAACAGGCGAATTCCTTCTCAAATTCTCAAGTTTTGTCTTAAATATAGGCGATGGCTTAATGTTGCATGTAAGCTGCCTACCATGAAAAACAAAAAGCTTATCATTTATGGAAGAAACATCGATCAAACATTTTGTGGCGCAATTTCACTAAGCTCATAAGTCAAGGTCAAGTGTCTACGAGAGATGTGGGAGAGGTTACAATGAGGGTGTGAAGGCCATCTTGCAATCCAGTTGTGATGAATATAATTGGTGGTCTACCCTTAAGTCCTTAATCTTTGGAGGTAATTCAAGCATGCATTCCATTATAGGAGCTGACAGAACGGCTGTACATTGTCGTAAACAGAAGGCAGAACTTCTGGCTCAAGTCTTTTTGAGAAAACAAGTGTGGTGAGTCCTTTGTGTTGCCTCATTCATGCTTTCCAGACCTAAATTTTGTTCAATGGCCTTCAGATATGGGGCAATTCTATACTTTACTTCTGTGGCTCAGAAGTT
>NC_087203.1:20591816-20614316 GCF_015104395.2 Macrobrachium nipponense
GTGTCACTACCTTCTCCAAGTCTCTTGTGGCTGCACATTCAACCAGAATTCGTCTTAAGTTCCTGAAGAAGTGCCTTTCTGAACAAGTGCTCCCTAAATCCTTGCTGCACGCCGTCTAAGAAGATATGACAATCACCCATTCAATGAATTAGTGCCATGATGTTGAAACAGCACATAGCAGCCGCCAAGCAAGAAGAGAAAGAAAAATTCAAGGAACTGGAAAGAACAAGGATCTCTTTCAATCATTCTATCCCGGCTGATTGGAAGGACTCGCTGCGACGGGAAATTTACGAAAAACAAAATACGTAGGACTACAGATGCCCTGAAAAGGAAAACTCGACAGAAAACTAAAAAATCTTATTGATAGCAGTGATTGGACTAATTGTGCACGTCAAGATTGTGTTGTTAACTTATCTAGTAAACAAATAAGTGAAAATGTTGTGAGTGCGCTTGGATATGGTTTATCTTTCTTTGCAACAAGTAGACCTTCGGCTTTAATGATTGGGTCATCCCTAAGTAAATTTGAAAAATATTGTGATCTTCCTCAAAATCATGTCGACATGATTAAAGGTATTGTTTACGGAGCTGCCAATGTTAAGCATGAAAGTAAACTTCCCTGCTCGCTATAAGAAAAAGTTTGACCGATCTTAAAAAGGACAATACTATCCACATCACAAAAGCTGATAGTCAAATAGTATAGTAATTTTAGATAAAGCTGACTACATATCACGTATGCAAGCCCTACTGGATGATGATGTGACTTATAAAAAACTAACAAAAAATCCTCTTGATCAAGTCATAAAAAACTTCAATAGCATAGTGAAAAGTATCCTTAAAGATAAAACAGAACTACTAGGCAAATTGTCAGTCAATTCTCCTTCGCTACCTTACTTGTATGGATTAGTCAAAACGCACAAAGAAAATAACCCTATGCGGCCTATTATCAGTACTGTTGGTTCAATTTCATATAAACTCTCGAAATATATCACTAAGATCTTGTCCCCGTTACTTGGAACCCTCCATCCGATTCTCATATATATAATTCTCTAGATTTAGTGATAAATTATACAAAATTGCTCTTTGCCCTACTGATAGATTCGTTAGTTTTGACGTATGTCTCTTTTTACTAAAGTCCCTATAGACTCTATTTTAGAATATCTTAGCAATGAACTAACTCAGCATGAATTACCTCTACCTATAAGGTCACATTATTTCACTCACGAGTTTGTGCATTTGTGATTGTAAGTTTATATTCAATGGGTGGAATTTTATCAACAAATTTTTGGCATGGCAATGGAAATCCTTTATCACCATTGCTCTCAAACCTGTATATGGAATTCTTCGAAAACGCTACTTACCTAATATCATCATATTCCTGTAAAGTGGTATCGTTACGTTGATGATTGTTTAGCTGTTCTTCTGTCGGTATTGATGTAAATGATTTACTCTCTAACTTAAATAACCAGGTAGCCATCGATTAAGTTTACTCTAGAATTAGAAAAGACAATTGCCTCCCTTTCTTAGACGTTTTGATACATAGAGAACCATTTCATAAGTAAATTCAGTATTTATAGGAAACCGACTAACAACTTAACTTATGTTCATTTCTTCTCAGGCCACCATCCTAATATAAAAATATCAATTTTTCCTCTATGTTTTTTACGAGCATTACGAATTGTCAGTCCACAATATTTGGATCAAGAAATGAATACATAAGAAAAATAGGGAAAGATTTATGCTATCCTTCACATATATTAGACATTTGTTATAATAAAGCCCACAAAAAGTTTTATACTGAAAACAAACACACAGAAAGAAAAATTCTAAGAACATTCTCAGTTTGCCTTATTTTAACGGATTTGAAACATTAAACATTGTTAAAAGCTTTTAATGTCAACCTTGTTTCTTCCTATAATAACACACTAAAAAGAATGTTAATAAAAAATGGCCCCAGAGAAAGCAACAACATAATATATAAAATTCCATGTATGGATTGTCCCTCATTCTACTATCGGACAGTCGAGCAAGGGCTTAGAAGTAAGGCTAAGCCAGCATAAATACTCTGTAAAAAACTGGGCAAAAAATCTAATGCATTATTTATTCATTTGAAGTGAAAACAAACCACCGAATTAATGATTGACAGTTCAGTAATTTGCACGGTCAAGAGATGTCTTATCACGAAATCTTTTAGAATCTGCTTTAATACAACTTACTTTTCATTGTAATTTCAATGTTAGTCGTGGCCTTTTCATTTAGACCCTTGTATCTGTAACATGTTTAAGAATGACCTCAAATATATAATTACTGACTTAAAATAAAAATCAGTTGCCTTAGAGTTATTAAAAATTTTTATTGTAATGTATGTCTGTCATTTTTTGTGAATATGGTTTTGTCTACCAGGTTCCGTATAGCTGTCACCTATAATCCTTTAATTGTCTGGAGATTGTATCTAAGATGATTGTCTTAAACCTTTAATTGCACCCTTTGTTTTATATGCTTGTTTGGGAAGGTTTCTTATCTTCCAGGTGTGTCGGATTCTAGGCACTAATCCTTTTATAATCCTATCTGTCAGTTATATGAACCTTCTTGTATTGTCTTTCCTCGTATTTTTGTCAGTAGCTGCTTCAGTAAAGGGCTTGTCAGCCGAAAAGATCTCGCAGACTCCTTCGTTTATTTTTCCTTCGTGGCATTTATCTTTATTTATGGATTTATCACGTTCCTAACTTTCGTGATTCTGTTATACATAATGAGGGCCACGTTTACTTTCGCTATCCTGTTTTCTCTTTTGAGATGTGTTGTCACTACCTTCTCCAAGTCTCTTGTGGCTGCACATTCAACCAGAATTCGTCTTAAGTTCCTGAAGAAGTGCCTTTCTGAACAAGTGCTCCCTAAATCCTTGCTGCCACGCCAGTCTAAGAAGATATGACAATCACCCATTCAATGAATTTAGTGCCATGATGTTGAAACAGCACATAGCAGCCGCCAAGCAAGAAGAGAAAGAAAAATTCAAGGAACTGGAAAAAAGAACAAGGATTCTCTTTCAATCATTCTATCCCGGCTGATTGGAATGGACTCGCTGCGACGGGAAATTTACGAAAAAACTACGTAGGACTACAGATGCCCTGAAAATGAAACTCGACAGAAAACTAAAAAATCTTATTGATAGCAGTGATTGGACTAATTGTGCACGTCAAGATTGTGTTGTTAACTTATCTAGTAAACAAATAAGTGAAAATGTTGTGAGTTGCGCTTGGATATGGTTTATCTTTCTTTGCAACAAGTAGGACCTTCGGCTTTAATGATTGGGTATCCCTAAGTAAAATTTGAAAAATATATTGTGATCTTCCTCAAAATCATGTCGACATGATTAAAGGTATTGTTTTACGGAGCTGCCAATGTTAAGCATGAAAGTAACTTCCCTGCTCGCTATAAGAAAAGTTTTGACTGATCTTAAAAAGGACAATACTATCCACATTACAAAAGCTGATAAGTCAAATAGTATAGTAATTTTAGATAAAGCTGACTACATATCACGTATGCAAGCCCTACTTTATGATGATGTGACTTATAAAAACTAACTAAAAAACAAAAAAAATCCTCTTGATCAAGTCATAAAAAACTTCAATAGCATAGTGAAAAGTATCCTTAAAGATAAAACAGAACTACTAGGCAAATTGTCAGTCAATTCTCCTTCGCTACCTTACTTATATGGATTAGTCAAAACTCACAAAGAAAATAACCCTATGCGGCCTATTATCAGTACTGTTGGTTCAATTTCATATAAACTCTCGAAAAATATATCACTAAGATCTTGTCCCCGTTACTTGGAACCATCATCCGATTCTCATATATATAATTCTCTAGATTAGTTGATAAATTATACAAAATTGCTCTTTGCCCTACTGATAGATTCGTTAGTTTGACGTATGTTCTCTTTTACTAAAGTCCCTATAGACTCTATTTAGAATATCTTAGCAATGAACTAACTCAGCATGAATTACCTCTACCTATAAGTCACATTATTTCACTCACGAGTTTGTGCATTTGTGATTGTAAGTTTATATTCAATGGTGAATTTTATCAACAAATTTTTGGCATGGCAATGGGAAATCCTTTATCACCATTGCTCTCAAACCTGTATATGGAATTCTTCGAAAAACGCTACTTACCTAATATCATTCATATTCCTGTAAAGTGGTATCGTTACGTTGATGATTGTTTAGCTGTTCTTCCTGTCGGTATTGATGTAAATGATTTACTCTCTAACTTAAATAACCAGGTACCATCGATTAAGTTTACTCTAGAATTAGAAAAAGACAATTGCCTCCCTTTCTTAGACGTTTTGATACATAGAGAAACCATTTCAATGTAAATTCAGTATTTATAGGAAACCGACTAACAAACTTAACTTATGTTCATTTCTTCTCAGGCCAACCATCTTAATATAAAAATATCAATTTTTTCCTCTATGTTTTTACGAGCATTACGAATTGTCAGTCCACAATATTTGGATCAAGAAAATTGAATACATAAGAAAAATAGGGAAAGATTTATGCTATCCTTCACATATATTAGACATTTTGTTTATAAATAAAGCCCACAAAAAGTTTTATACTGAAAAAACAAACACACAGAAAGAAAATATTCTAAGAACATTCTCAGTTTGCCTTATTTTAACGAATTTGAAACCATTAAACAATTGTTAAAAGCTTTTAATGTCAAACCTTGTTTCTTCCTATAATAACACACTAAAAAGAATGTTTAATAAAAAATGGCCCCAGAGAAAGCAACAACATAATATATAAAAATTCCATGTAGGATTGTCCCTCATTCTACCTCGGACAGTCGAGCAAGGGCTTAGAAGTAAGGCTAAGCCAGCATAAATACTCTGTAAAAAAAAACTGGGCAAAAATCTAATGCATTATTTATTCATTTAAGTGAAAACACCACCGAATTAATTGGATTGACAGTTCAGTAATTGCACGGTCAAGAGATGTCTTATCACGAAATCTTTAGAATCTGCTTTAATACAACTTACTTTTCATTGTAATTTCAATGTTAGTCGTGGACCTTTTTCATTTAGACCCTTGTATCTGTAACATGTTTAAGAATGACCTCAAATATATAATACTGACTTAAATAAAAATCAGTTGCCTTAGAGTTATTAAAAAAAATTTTATTGTAATGTATGTCTGTCATTTTTTGTGAATATGTTTTGTCTACCAGGTTCCGTATAGCTGTCACCTATAATCCTTAATTAATTGTCTGGAGATTGTATCTAAGATGATTGTCTTAAACCTTTAATTGCACCCTTTGTTTATGCTTGTTTGGGAAGGTTTTCTTATCTTCCAGGTGTGTCGGATTCTAGGCACTAATCCTTTTATAATCCCTATCTGTCAGTTATACGAACCTTCTTGTATTGTCTTTCCTCGTATTTTTGTCAGTAGCTGCTTCAGTAAAGGGCTTTGTCAGCCGAAAGATCTCGCAGACCTCCTTTCGTTTATTTTTTCCTTCGTACATTTTATTTCCTTTATATATATCTATATATATATATGTATATATATATGTTATATATATATCATATATATATTATGTATATATATGTATATATATATGTTATATATATGATATATATATATGTCTATATAATATATATATAGGTATATATGTATTATATATATATATATATATATATATATATAAATGTGTAGGATATATATATATATATTTATATATATGTATAATATATATTTATATATATGTTATGTATATAAAAATGTATATTTGACATATATATATATATATATATATAATAAAATCATATATATGTTGAGGATATATATATATATATACGATGAGGAGAGGAGGAGAGAAGGAGAGAGGAGGACACCGACCTTTATGAAATATTTGGGATGAAAAAAATGCATAATTTTTAGCGGGAAAATGTATTTTATTAACATATGCATTTTAAGGCTTCTTTTGTCAGGTTGTCAGTGAAGGGAATTTTAGAATAACTGTTATCATAGCGCTGCTTTCATGTGATGGAGGTCAGTAGCAGGGGATGTGAAGGGAGTGGGGGTACTGTATAGAAGGAGGATGGAGCAGTTAGGCCGATGTGAATAAAGTGCTCCCTATCAAATGTATCATTCGATTTTGAGGAAAAAAGAAAATACATGCATCATTGAATCCTTCTTTCTCCCTATCAGTGGTATTCATTGGACACCGATGAAAAAAAAAAAAAAGAAAAGGAAGAGGTAAGCCTAAGTGAATCTTTCCACCCATCAAAGCTAGACTGGCTTATTCATGCATCTGTCAAAGATTTCAAATGTATTTTTGAAAACCTCTCATTCTCCATCTAAAGTATTCATTAGAGCCAGTCGTAGACATAGACCTAGTCATGATAACTGGTTCAACAAGTCTGTGACGAGGCAACAGGACAGAAAGCACAAATGAATGTTGCTCACGTCAACGTTTACACTACTTACTTGATATGTAAAGCCATATGTTATTACTGCTGTTAGCTAATCGTTTAGATTAGATTACTCGCAATAAAAGGAGTCATAATTGAACAACTCTCAATCCACTTGCCTCATTCACTTCACATCCCAACCCCTGACATCCCAGGCTTTGCCCTAAGCCAATTGCATGTCGAAATGAATGGCATGAGGCATCATCTATTGGTATTAACTAATGTGCCGATAGTTAACAGGGCCAAAGATCAGTACATCACAGATAGTATGTTTGTCAAATCGTAAGCTGGCTGAAATGTTACACCTCCCAGCTTAAGACCTTGCACATCCGCAAGGTAGAAGAGGTCAGGAGTGATCAGTCCAGTCGTCCTAAGTTTTGTTGGTGCTCTTGACAAGGCATCGGTGATGATGTTCTTAGTTCGTTTCACATGGTGGATGGTCAGCTGATAAGGTTGAAGCACTAGGGACCATCTCGTAAGTCATTGGTTATGATTTTTCATTTTATAGGGAACTGGAGGGTATTGTGGCATTGAATACTTCAAGAGTATTCCTTTGGTCTTTAATACAGCAGGCGAAACTTCTGCAGGGCCAATAATATTTTCAATAACACTGTCTGCTTTCTTGAGGTTTCTTCAACTTGGCTGAATGGTATCATACGGGATGGAGGTGCTAAGTTGTGGTTTCTCGCTGCTTTAGTACGGCACCTACTCCTTGATCGCTGGTATCAATGTAAAGTAGGAACGGCTTGTCCATGTTAGATATATAGAGAGTGGGTCTGCTAGAGACCTTAAGTTGTTGGAAGGCCCTTTTACATCTCTCTGTCCATTCAAAAGGTTTATTGGAGCTGGCGAGTGCCGTAAGAGGAGATGCTACTGCAGAGAAGTTAGGACAGAAACACCAGTAGAGGCCACACATTCCCAGGAAGCGTTGTAGTTCCCTTCTAGTTGTAGGGTGAGGGCAACTGAGAATGGCTTCTACATTTGCTTCCTTTGGCAAAATTTGTTCTGACCCACCACATGTCCGAGGTAAGTCGGACATGTCCGAGGTAAGTCAGACATCTATTGCAGAAGACTGAATAGATGTTCTAGATGCATACTCCAAGTCTCTGAAATTATTCAAAATATCATCCTCTTAGATAAACACATGTCCCTTCTAGATCTATCTCTAATAATTAAAATCATGAGTCTTTGGAGTGCTGCTGGTACTGAATAATCTAGCTCAAAAGGCATGCAAGTGTAATGAAAATAGGTCATCAGGAATGACAAAAAGCTGATATTTTTTTTGAATTTTCAGTAAGCGGGATCTGAGGATAACCTCTCTGCAAGTCTATTCAAAATTTAGCATGGCCAAAAGAGTCTAAGTTTCTATTAAAGGTAGGGGGTAAGAGTCAGGGATAGTTAAAGCATTAAGGTTCCTGTAGTCTGTGCTAAGTCTAAAGTGTCTTCCCATCTTTGGAGCGAGAAGACATGGTGATACCCATGGACTACAGCTTTGTGCTTTGGCTATGCTATTCTCCAGCAGAAAGTTGACTTCATCTCTCATGACTTTCCTCTTCTCTGGATTTAGACAATAAAGTGACTGTTTAATAGGAAGAGAATCTGGTCTTAGACGATATGTTATGTTCTATCATTTTACATATCCCTATAGCATCACTTGACACATTGGGAAATTTGTTTGATTAGGCTTTGTTTAAGTCACTTCGCTGACAGGGTGATAAATGTGGTAGTGACCCCTCAAGATTTTCTAATATTGTGTGCTGTTGGTCGTAGTAGGGTTAGGGACTGACTCATTCAGTACATCAAGTTGTTGGTTATTTGAACCAGCCTCGTCTGATGTTGTCTTTATGTATTCTTTAAGCAGATTTTTGTGAAATTTCTGGTCTTTTTTTTCTTTTATCCGAGTAGAAATCAAATGATTGTTAGATTCTAACTTCTCAATTACTGTATAAAGGACCTTCATATTTAGGAGAGAGGGGGACACAGGTATTGGGAAAATACCTAACACTTTTTCCTGATTTATCAAAAAGTGGACTTTTTTTTTATTTTTGGCTCTTAGTGAAATATTTTTTAGCTATCTGCCTACATTAGGTAACTTATCTTTCCAGTTGTTCATATATGCCTGTACATTTACTTTGGAGGATTCTAACTCTGATCAATCCGTTAGACAGCAATATTTTGTGATGTTTAGGGGACCCCTGATCTCTCGACCATAGAGCAACTCAAAGAAGAAAATCCCAAAATATTCGTTGTTTACATTCCCAATAGCAAACAGTAAGAAATTAAGTCCTTCATCCCAATCATGTGAACTCCTAAACAATAATTATTTAAACATGGATTTAAGTGTCAGATGGAATCTTTCTATAGCTTCTTGAGACTTGGGTTGGTATACAGTGGAGTTTACAGCAAATACTTTTAGTTCTTTGAATACAGTTTTGTTTTGAAAAGATCAAGTGAAATTAGTTCCTTGGTCAGATTGTAAAACCTTAGAAACCATAATGCGAGAATATATGAAGTCAGTAACTAGGTTTTTAACAGAAAATATTCTTAAAGGGGATAGCTACTGGGAATCTGGTAGAGGTGCACATGATAGTAAAGATGTATTATTGCCCTTGACAGTGGGAGGATGAGGATCAACACAATCTATTAGAACTTTCTCAAAAGGCCCTTCTAAGACAAGGATAGGATGAGGGAAAACAGAGGAATAGGTTGGTTGGGGTTCCCTTCAACTGGGAAATATGACAGGATTTTATGGACTTTGCTACACCCTTTCTCATACTTTGCCAAAATGTGAGGTTGAAGCTTTTAAAATGTTCTCCTAATACCTAGATGTCTATTGAGACCATCGTGTGCAAAGGGAATAACTTTACAAAAAAACGACCAACAATATTCTTAGAAACCTAAGCGAAAGACGAAAATATTATAACCACTTGTCCAGACAATGGCCAAGGCACAGTAATTCTTGATAGGTCCAGCTATGTACAGAAAATTAACATCTTATTTGACAACTCGAAACTGGACTTTACAGCACTACTAATCCTAAGACAAAATAAACAGATTCCTTATGACACTTAAACAAAACAAAGTAATAGATGACCCTCCATTAATACTTCCAGCTATAAAATAGCCAAGTTCCTTGTCCAATTGCTTCACCACCATACCAGCAATATGACCACCTTCAAAGACAAAGTCATTAAGCAAGACCCAGATTTTTTTTCATGGTTCCAAATTTTTTCATGGATAGCTTTTATGTAGAATCACAGTTCACAAATGTTTCCTGTAGCTGAGAGTTTAGACATAAGTTTAATGAAGTTATTTCCTACTGATAATTCCTGTTTTAATCAATTTAATAAGGCTCACTTAAAGTCAACTTCTAGAATTGACTGTGATGGACATGGTCTTCATTTTTAATGATACTGTTTTCATACAGGGGGGGGGGGGGGGGGACAGAGGGGATGGGCAATGGTAAGTCCTTTGGGCCTTAACCAACCTTTGCCAACATTTTTGTGAACTCCCTTGAGGAGCAAGCTACAGATGCACTTGTCCATTAGATTTTCGTCCCACTCTTTTATAAACGTTACATTGATGATACTTTTTGCCCTTTTTAGATAATGACTACCCAATGCTGACAATACAGTTTTTTTGGAAACATTTAAATGCAACAACACCAGGAACCATTAAATCTACCGCATTGAGATTGATGTCAAGGTAACTAAGGATGAAATTGGTTTCCATGCAGGTATTTATAGGAATAACACTTTTACTGGTCTTGGCACGAATTTGCATAGTTCGCTTTTTTACAATTCTAAATGAATTCCTTGCCACAATGACTTAATTGAAACTTAACCCCCCACCTTAGTCCATAGTGTTTTTACATGACAAAAGATTTCGGAAAAAATGTATTGTGCTCTTCAACAAACAAATACTCACTCTTAATCTTAAGTTAATCCAATAACCCATGAACCATTTGATCTCTCGCATGTCAAGGACAGGATTATCCCCTATTTACTTTTGGCGTTATTTATAAAAAAATTTCCTTGGCACTTACATCGGTTTTAACCGGGAGGCTGCTAAAAGTCCGAATCTCCTCTCATTAAGAAGTTAGTTTAGAACTGGTTGTCGACTATCTAATCCCGAACAATCCAATAATATATCGATGCAAATTTTTAAGACAATAGATACTAAGGATTTTTAGTATTGTGGGCGGGAACCCAATATGTAAAAGAGTTAGCCATACTTGAATCTATTATGATCAAATTAACTGTACCACACCTTAATCAACAATCAACCTCTCCCCCGCTATTCATCGCTTAAAGTACCTGCTGTAATTGTTCATACTCACCCCTCTCTCCCCCACCCCCGTTATATTGGCTTTCTCTGTCAGTTTTGCATTACACTACCGGTGCGGGTAGGTGTCTTTTTTTTCATGTTGGCCCTGGCCTCCTTCTGCTGTTCTGTTGTTGTTTTTATATATATTTTAAACGTTTTTTTTTAAATATCTTTTCGAGTGTTTTTAGGTTGTATTTTTTTTTTAAATTATCCTTCAACATGGGGTTAACAAGTATGTAATGTGTATACCTCTTAATGTTTATACGTAGTTGCTGTTTCAGTTCATCTCTTTTTAATCCTGGAAGATGTACTCGTAACTTCTCGGATTCTTTGCTTGTCACTACAAAGCCGGAAGATCCATGTGCCGGACATCACAATTTCTTCATATTTCTTTGAACTTTGATCTTTAGGCTTTGTAGGGACAAGTTTATCCAGAAAAGAGCAAAGAATTCGAGAAATTAAGAGGGCATTGTGTCTACTACAGTTGCATATGTATCTGGTAGTAAAAAAGTGACCAGTAGATCCTACATGTGTATGTATATGTATATAGATAGATAGATAGTTTCTGTGAGTAATGGCATATGTAACAGTCGTATTTACTTCTTAACTTCTTGGTATCCTTTCGCTCCGCCCCCCCCCCCAAACGACAAATAAGAGACGCTGTCTCCCTTGGTGGGATTCGAACGCAGGGACGACCGTAAGGTTGGGTCGATATAAATCTTTCTTCAAACCTGCAAAGATATGTCTCTTTCCTGCCTTCACCTTTAAGTTTCAGAGGTTACTGCTTTTTAGACTGAAATATATCTTCAAGCAAGTGAGCGATTTTCCATTATGAATTTATAAAATGAAGTGTAATTACCTATCATACATTACTAACAAAAGAAAAAGAAGGTGAATAAGCACACTTATTAATTTCAATTCCATTTTAGCTATTTGCAATAAAAACGCGCGGGTAATTTAAAAGTTCTTCATTTTATAGTTAATCAGTTTATAATATATATACATTCGTGATTTTTAAAAGATATGATGATTTTTAATTAAAATCGTAATTTAAAGGGGAGCTTAAGCCTCGCATTTTAATCAACTTCTTTGTTCGTTCTTGTAACACTATACTGTTGAGAGAGAGAGAAAGAGAAAGAGAGAGAGAGAGAGAGAGAGAGAGAAAGAGCAGCAGCAACAGCAGGGTGACTCGAAAAAGGAACTTTATCTATTTATTTTCTTTTTAAGAAAAAGGAGTGTGTTTGATTACCACATCTCGGTGCATAACTTTTTTCAATTTAAGGAAATGTTTAATTGCAGTATTTGATATTTCGTTTCCAGAAAAACTCAGAGAAAATGACATCACCCCATTTGCTTTCAAGAATGTTTTCATGCTATAACCATATATTATACAGTATTTCTCAGTTGTGAGGTTATTCCCCAGGTATAGTGAATTTTATAGCTCTGGGATAATTGTGCCCTCATATTAGTATATTAACAACAAGAATGGATGAATTAGAACTGTATTTTCACACTCGGCCTCCTCCCTCTCTCTCTCTCTCTCTCTCTCTCTCTCTCTCTCTAATTGAAATGGGTAGGTCGATCCTCTCTAACATTGGTAATTTAACCAGACATCTTGTTTATTCATTGTAAGAAGAATACGAATTATGCATTTTAATGACTACGTATTCAAATTTTGATTAAAATGATGTCAATCCGTACTTTCTTTTATGGATTAGCGTGCGATGGGCAGAAACATATCTTATTATGCATTTTATCCTTCCTAAATTTTTCTTTATTTTGAAAAGGTGGCCTACATAAAATAGTTATTTTCGTATTAATGATCCTTTTATTACGTGCTGAAATAAGCTTTATACTGTTCTCATATTTTGTTAACAAAGCGTAAGCACATTTGACATAATTTGTCTTTGCTAAAATTGCACGTATATATGCTGCCATTGTACTTTTGGAAGAAGGCAGATTATATAGCTCGAGAAATTGGGAATTACTCAGATCTAGCCATATCCTTGAGGCGAATGGTATAAGATATCAACCACATCATCAATCCTTTGAGTTTCTGACTGCCACTCAGTGCCTTTTGTGGCTGCATTGTAACAACTTTGGCATATACTATGAGATCAACAGGGTAGAGATAGCATAGAATTTAGAAATAATTAAAACTCAGAGTTGAGAGAATCCGTTGGAAGTCATGATCGGGTCAAGCATCAGACAAAAATTATTTCGTTTTCCTCAGTCCAGAAGAACAACACGTGAAGTCGCACGAAAGAGTGGCATACAATAGAAGGAAAATTCTAATGGAAAATACGCGCAACTGCCAATAAAACAATTTTTTTTTTTCATATAAACTTTACGACGCCCAAGTATTATCCTTCCTCGATACGCTGTTGCCTGTTTTTAAGATTAACAACCTGATTACTCGGATGGGCTCACTTTTCAAAATTTCCTGTAGTATTGTTACGGAGCGCATCAGTAAAAAGTTCGAGAAAGAGACCAGAGGAGTAATCGTACTGAAAACTTTAAAACGCAACAAAGGGACGCCTGTCCCAATCAAAGTTGATTTTCAAATTCCCAGTCACGTAAAACTGATCATAATAAGTGTTTCCGTGAAGGCCATAAAAATTTAATAAATAAATAAATGAAAAAAAAAAAATTAACAACACCCAAGTCAGTGAAACTAGTATAGTAAATCCGCGAAGGAATAGGTAAGCAGTTTGGCGAACAATGTCTCATTCTACAGAGCCTAACGCCCTAGAAACATTTAAAAAATAATAACTTAAGATTCCGGTCAATTCATTTTCGCCTTAAGGTAGACTGAAAGATCACCAGTTGATTTAGAGTTTTGGAAGTTATACTGGTGATCAGAGACGAGGTTTTGTCATTTCACTTGTTTTTTTTTTATTGTTAAATATGAGTAGTATACCTAAAATCAATATCAAAGTAAAATAAAACCACTTTTTTAAAGTAAATCTGTACGAGAATTGTCTACATGATGTAGGGTCCGTTTTCCATTATTGGCAGATGGGGAAATTACTATCCAGAGGCCGTCATAAAAAGTGAAAAGAATTAGTAAAAATTCTCGCCTAGCAACTCTCTCTCTCTCTCTCTCTCTCTCTCTCTCTCTCTCTCTCTCTCTCTCTCTCTCTCTCTCTCTCTCTCTCTCGCTATAAAAAGAATAAAGAAATCCTAATACAGAACAGAGAATCTCATTTAAGAAATATAAGCCTGTATTCCTGATACACTGTTTCTAGATTTCTAGATATACATTCCTTGACATGACATCTTACACTGGAGACAGGTATTACCGATAACACGATCATTCTCAATGATAAGCTTCCTACACTACGCTACACATTTCGTTGATTTGTTTAATGAAATTGCAGTCGCCTTAATTGCAAATATTACCTATTCAGCAAAGGTGTTTGATACCAATACTCTACAGTAATTACTCTTTCTTTCAAAGTCGCGTTCAAAAGCTAGTGAAGCTTTAATTGCTTTAATTACTGTGTTTAGAGAGAGAGAGAGAGAGAGAGAGAGAGAGAGAGAGAGAGAGAGAGAGAAGAGAGAAGTAGGAACTGATTAGTGGTGTAGGGGAAGGAACGGACCGGGGTGAGCAGAGGGTTGATGGACATCAGCAAGAGAAAGTATAAATGAGCAACCAGAAGAGATACAACCTAAAATGGCGTCA
Source organism: Macrobrachium nipponense (assembly GCF_015104395.2). Taxonomy (NCBI): domain Eukaryota; kingdom Metazoa; phylum Arthropoda; class Malacostraca; order Decapoda; family Palaemonidae; genus Macrobrachium; species Macrobrachium nipponense. The sequence goes on from NC_087203.1 coordinate 20,606,297, forward strand.
AGTAATAATTTGTAGATTTGATATTGAGCTTCGAGATCTATTTTATATAAATAGAATCCTTGATATGAATAATTTTGCTTTTATGACAATGAAACCCATTAGCTTATTATGGACAATGGGCGTGGATATGATTATGCTGTATACCTTTTTTCAAGATAGCAGGTACAATGTTGGTATACTCAAGGGAGAATCGTGTGATACCTAAAATACTCGTCTAATAACGAAAAAGGAAACGAACAGCTATTATTTACAATTATTCAGTTACAAACGTGTTCTTGGAACGCTAGCGAAAAATTACATAGTTGGGTTAATTGGACATTTATTTATGGATATTCTTCATTTATGTAAACACCCTTGCATGTGTGTATTTGCTCATTGAGCTCTTAGAAGAGAGATTTGCTATCAAGTCTAGTCTTTATAAATACTAACGCCAGTAAATGGCGTAAGTTTTGATGCCATTCCGATAGCAAGTATCATTTCGCTTTACACTCGTTAAACCTAAAACACTTTCGAAGTAAAACAGTCACAGATTATCTTCATATTTATTGTGACAGCGGTTTAATGGTCATCTAAGTCCATGACTTTCATAACTGAGAGATTGTGTAAGAATTACTCTTACAAGTGTAAAGAGATTTCTCATTTTAATTACGGAATTTTTTCCTTCAATTCTAAGTTAAGATTCGTTGACGATCGTTACACTTTCGCAATTACCCCGAACAGCATTTGCATCTTGAATTAATCTCGCGATTTCTTCCTAATGAAAAATGAAACGAAAATCCTTATACAAGATGCACACAGAGAGAGAGAGAGAGAGAGAGAGAGAGAGAGAGGAGAGAGCGGGGGGGGGAGAGAGAGAGAGAGGAGAGGAGGAGGATTGGAGGGTGCTGGTGTGGAATCCTCCGTTAATGTAAATTAAAGTTCAGCATCAAGTATAACGTTCGATGGGTAATAACATGATTGACCAGAGACGACACTTGCTGGCGAAGGACAGCTTTTTATCTTCTTTTACAAATAATGTCTGACACTAGAAAAAAGCAAAAGAAATTTTTTGACAATTGATTATCAACGGCGGAAAACGCAAATTTTCTGTAGCGGCTGATCCTAACCTACTCTCTCTCTCTCTCTCTCTCTCTCTCTCTCTCTCTCTCTCTCTCTCTCTTTTTTTATGGAAGATATTCCAAGACAGACTCTGCGTTGAAGAAGGCTAATGTATTTACATGAAGTTTCCATTTGTGAATTTCCATTGATGAAGGAAATCAATGATAAAAAAAGGGGAAATTAAGATTAGGTCATGAAAAAATAGGGTTAAGAAAATTAAATTACTGGTTTCACCGTGGGCGGCTGATTGTAAAGAAAAAAAAAATCAATATTTTGAGCATTTATACGCAGCGAACGTGTGTTGTATTAGTCCAGCTTTAACAACACGATTAGCGTAATGAACCAATGATATGAAATATTTCAGATTTTTATTAGAATTATATTGGAACTACAGCAGGTAGCTTTGCAAACATGATGATGGGTCAACATTTTGTCCCAAAATCAACATAGAAGTTCATCCATGCCTTAAATTAGGAATCGTGAGTAAAAGATAACTTCATTGGCGTTTATGAATGATAGAAGAGGAACTAAAGAAGACCTCAAGCAATGGATTAGGCAAAAAGTTAAAACATATACATATATATATATATATATATATATATATATATATATATATATATATATATATATATATATATATATATATATATATATATATATATATATATATATATATATATATATATATATATATATATATATATATATATATATATATATATGTATATGGTTTTAACTTTTTACCTAATCCATTGCTTGAGGTCTTCTGTAGTTCCTCTTCTATCATTCATGAACGCCACGTGAAATTATCTAATTACATGATTCCTAATTTAAGGCATGGATGAACTTCTCTGTTGATTTTGCGACTAAATGTTGACTCAAAAAAAAAAAAAAAAGTTATATGAATTAAAGATGTATTTATAAGCAATCATTCACCACCTTTCCCTGTTAGAGCTAGAAGATTGTTTGAGTCACTGAATATAAACATACAATTAACTTCAATAGTAAAATTACCTCCTAAAGATATAATTCTCAGTGTTATTTGAGACTTTTAATTTAATTTAAGATCTACCTCCGGGCATCAGCGAACGTTGCGTTGTCGTCGTAAATACCAAAATGTAAACAAAACTCCGCCCGAGTTTGTGAGGTCTTTTTTTATCTTTTAACTATATATATATATATATATATATATATTATATATATATATATATATATATATATATATATATATATATATATATATATATATATATATATATATATATATATGTATATAGTTAAAAAGATAAAAAAGACCTCACAAACTCGGGCGGAGTTTGTTTACATTTTGGTATTTACGACGACCATCGCAACGTTCGCTGATGCCCGGAGGTAGATCTTAAATTTAAATTTAAAAGTCTCAAAATAACAAAACTGAGAATTATATCTTTAGGAGGTAATTTTACTATTGAAGGTAATTGTATGTTTATATTCAGTGACTCAAACAATCTTCTAGCTCTAACAGGGAAAGGTGGTGAATGATTGATTATAAATACATCTTTAATTCATATAATTTTTTTTTTTTGAGAATCGCTTGTCTGCATTCTCAGGGCACTCTTTATTGTTACTAACTCTCTGTGCAGAGACAGTGGCAGTTCACCACTGTCATCTTGTAAATATGAGGTTCGCGATGATATAAAGCCTCCTGAACATATTCAGAGGCATTCGTTGAGAATTGGATCCAACTTTTTCAGCGCTGCTTCCGATACTGAGCCATATATTTAGCTTCCGTAAATAATGATAGATAACACTGTTGGTTTATACAGTCTAGTTGGGATATATCTATCGGCTCCCCAGTTATTGTTTGATAGTTATTTTAGTTTAATTTAATATTCATTAATCTTGGGGTATCATGTACTATATGTGGTCTTTCCATTGTATGTGGATTTGTCCAATTTGTATGATATGATTTCTGATTTTGAGATCTATTTCTTCGCCTTTTTTTCCACATTTTATAATTATAAAACATGATTCTTTTAATCTTATTTTATGTAGGATAATTTAGAGCCTACAGATTAGGTCCATTCATCTATTTTTATTATGGCTTTATTAATAATTCGCTCTGAATGTTTTATGCGAGATGTTAAATAATATATGGCAAAATCATTCATATACAGGTTACTTTTAATTCCAATAGATAGATTATCACTGATATAATTTTTTGCTAAGGTAAACATTGTGCTACTAAGATGCTTCCCGGTGGAACACCATATTCAAGTGGAAATGTTTTTCACAAAACATCATCAATTCTCACCTGATGACTGCGATCTGTCACAAAGTTTTGGATAAACTTAGGTAAATGTCCACGGGTGCTGTTTTTACATGAGATTCTTAATATAGCACACCTCCATGTAGTATCATATGCCTTCGCAGTGTCAAACAAGACAGATATTGTAATTGTTTCCGTTCAAATCCTGAGCTGAGTGGGAGTCAAAATCTTATATTCTCAAATGTGCCTTGTTAGCTGAGCATTTACCATTTTCTCTGGTAATTTGCATAAGCAATTTTTTAATTAAATTGGTCTGTAATTATTTACATTACTGGGATCTTTTCCAGGTTTAGGAATGGGAATTATTATAGTTTTATGCCAATCATCTAGAAATAAACTTCTAATCAATGAATGATTATGAAACTGTAAAAGATATGTCTTTGCCAAAGGTGCTAAGTGGCAGATCATCTCAAAACAAATATTGGTACCTCCAGGAGCAGATTTGCTGTAGTTCAGCAGAGCATATTCCAAATCTTCATTAAATTTTCTATTATAATATACAATTTCTATTGTTTCAAGATTGAATGTTATTAGTTTAATACTATTTGTCTTTGTGCAGAAGTGTTAACCTGAATTTTGATCACTACTTACATTTGCAAGTTTTCTCTTAGGACATTATTTCTTTTGGATCAAGTATTCTTTTTCTTTCTTTTAATATGGTATGTGTAGGTGGTTAACAAGAGGGCAATTTACTCTCCTGAACCTTTCCCATATTTTTTGTATGGGAGTATTATTAGAGAGACCTGTTACATATCTCCTCCTTGAAATTATTTTTCCTTTAATTACTTTGTTTGTAATTTTGCAGATATTTTGTTGTATAGGGGTTTTAATTTATAAATTTATAGCATAAGACAGTAATTTTTTAAAACTTCCATCTAATATCGGTAATGTTTTCTTTTTTATTTTATCAACTTTTTTATTCGAACGACCTAATCGTCTCCTTGTTGAGTGTTTTATTTCAATTAATTCTATCAACATATCAGACCACCATGGAACTTTGTGTTTTGTTGTAAGAGGTTTTGATTTTGGTATTGTTTTATCAGCAGCATTTTTAATGAAATAAAAAAAAATTATTATTAACATTGTGATCTTTTCTATACTCAAATGGTGGGATAGTCGTAGTGTGCAGTTCATATAGCTGCCAATCTGCTTTATAGATGTTATAGAGTGACACGCTTGGCAGGATTATTTTATAATAATAAAATTGATATTGTTAAATGATCACTGGTGTGCAAGTCATCAACTATATTCCAATCTAATCTGGATACTGTACTTGTCACACACAGTTAAGTCCACTGAGGAAAATGTTCCATGTGTTTTTTAATATGTGATGATTTCATCATTGCTTTTGCAGCACATGCCATTTGAATCCATGAATTCTTCAATTTTACTTCCTTCTCTATTTGAAGTTGTACAATTACAGTCCCATTACAATGACTTACTGTTAGCCTTGGTCCCATGGCATTGTTTAGTAAATCGTCAAGTGTATCAATTTTCATAATTGGTTGTATAAATTATACATGACATGATTTTTTTATTCACATTTCAATACTTGATATTTGCAAATCAGTAAATTTTACAGTTACTTTGTCATAACATAGTCTGTTATGCATATATGTGGCAGTACGTAAATTTCCTTCTTCCTCTCTAGATGTTGTAAACATATCAGCATTGGTTAAAATTCTTTTAGTAATTTTTGTATTTCTCCCAAATGTAATCTGGTCTGCAGACCATTTACTGTTCATTGTTTAATTTGATTATTGAAAATATTACATTAGTGTTTTCTTATTATATTTTGTGGGTTACCAATTTGCATTTTTTAAAATTTTATTCACAACATTATTTGCCTTCCTTCATAACACATTAGGCGTCCAATGGCTGTACAGCCTTTTTCATGTCTGTATTTTATAAAATTCTTATGGTATTTGTTAAACTGTCTTTTGTTACGTTCTTTTGCACAATTCAATGAAACATTCATTACATAGACATGTGCTTTCATTTATCATTCTTTTTCCGTTCACTCTTGCTGCACCAGTTATTGATAATTGAATAATCTCTTCTCCCTTCACATAATCCTTCTTGTCTATGGTTTGTTCCTTCGCTATTTCTTCGATGGTTTGGATATCTGCTTCCATTGGATTTATTATTATTTTAGGAGGAGGTAAAGGTATATTCTTATTATTTTTTTGGTTTAATTTCTTCTTTGTGGTCCTTAGATCTGCAGTACATGAATTATCTCTTGTCTTACATTCCCCTTAACATCTTCGCATGAATTTGAACAAATATTATCCATATTAGCATTTGTGTTCATTTCTTGGTCCTTTGCTATTTTAGTTTCTTCCTGCCGTGTAGTATTTATTCCTTGAGATTGACCTATCAGGGTTTTGTTACCCTCATCTATTACCATTTCTGTTTCATAGTTTGATCTTATTTATAGTAGAATAGGTGCGATTTCCAGTGGGATCATGCATTTGTCTAACTCTCAATTCCAGTTTGACCTTTTTTTTTTTTTGTTTTTTTTTTTTTTTTTTTAGGTATTACTATTCTTACCTGCAGTCATTTTAATTCTGTCTTTATATATAATACTGCATTCCTTGGGTCCTTGCATGGTGATTTTGCCCGCAGTTTGCACACTTTGGCTCACCGCACCTCCAATTTATGGTATGTTCGTTAAATCCGCAGTTCTGGCATGCAGTTGTAGTTCAGCCAGTTTGTTTGTAAGTCCGTACTTACTACAGTTTTTGGCTCCCGTAGTATAGTTTTGGAATATGTATTATTTCCTTGTTTTGGCACATCGTTTTTCATTTTCAAGGGTTATCTGGCCTTCAAATTATATTTTTGCTAACCTGAATAATTGTCTATTACTTTATCTATTCGTTGCGTTATAGATAATTCACAGTCCTGAACGTTAGTAGACCCCTTTTTAAGGGAATCTAATAACATTCTTTTCAAGTTGTTCATTATTATTATCAGGAAGTACTATGGTACCCTACACACTGTTCATACCATCAGATATTTATACATATATATATACATATATATATATATATATATATATATATATATATATATATATATATATATATATATATATATATATATATATATATATATATATATATATATATATATATATATATAAAACGCTATCAATGTTCGTTATAGTCAGTAAAAGAAAGAAAAGATTCCCAATGGTTGGTAGAACCCAATGCTGAGATGGATGGCATAAGAATGCATTCAATCCCTGCAGTGGATCCCTAAGCCCCCTACCTCGTCAAGGGGATCGATTTTCACCAAATACATAAGCCCCTCTGCGTCGAAAATAAAGAGAAAATATGAAGAAATTGTGGATATGAGGGGATTCATATTACAATACCGTCGGAAGGGAAAGGTTTAAAAAAAAAAAAATCGAAACAAGCCGAGGAATCAAAATGCCATCAGAAGAAGGGATTGTTTTCCAATAATCCGGAATATTTGATTGAATGGTGATCACCGTTTATATTTTTACGAGATTCTGGGATTCTTAAGAAATATAGAAATAAGCAAATTAGAATATATCAACTATGACCAAAGGGTCGATTTTGTGAATACTTCTTGCTATAAGAAGTTAAAAGAATCATAAATTCAATTTTCCTGAATAAAAATTCAGAAAAGGACGATAATATAACATTTACATTATCCTCGTACAAGACTAGCTTATACTTCCTAGAATATCAGAATGATTAAATGTACTTTTTTCTTTTGATTAGGACATATTTATACAGATGATCAAATTTGATAAAGGTGAAAAACAGTTTATTAGTTATATGTCATGTATAGACTGGTCACTTCATAAGCTTTTTAAAATGAAACATTAAAATCAAATACTTGGCTTTCTGTTCCTGATATCTGTAACAGTTGCATTTAAACTGAGAAACTAATAGGAATTTAATCAACAGAAATATTGTGTTCATATTTCACTGACGAGATAGTAATTATCCTTGATAAGATTATAATTCTGAGGTTCCTGACACGTCAAGGGTAGTTACCCAAACCTTGTGTTAGGAACTCCGGCCGAGATATTTCTGTGATCAGACTGATGCGTTTCAGCTTTGACGACCTGTAGGTAATGAAGGCTGCAGTCATATAACCACTCAGGTCGTAACACTAACAATCCAGTGGTGTTGAACATAATTGGTGGTCTACCCTATGCATGACTCTTTGGAGGTCATTCAGGCATGCTTTCCCTTGCAGGAGCTGACAGAACTTCTGTACATTATCGTAACAGAAGGCAAGAACTTTTGGCTCAAGTCTTTTGAGAAAACAATTGTGCTGAGTCGTTTGTGTTTTTTTTCATTCATCCTTTCCAGACCTGAATTTTGTTCTTCATTAGCCTTCAGATATGGGCAAGTCTGTACTTTACATCTGGGGCTCGATGTTTTGTTAAAAAACAAAAAGACTGCTGATTTAATTGTTGCTAAGATTACTACCATTTTCAGAGGGTTAATTGGATTTGCAAGTTTTCCTGCTGTTTGAAGGAAGGGAAACATTTCTACATTACCTAAGGAACTTATTCCACCCTCATGTTCCTCAGAATATAGGCTGATTTCAATTACTCATGTGTCATCTAAGTTC
>NC_087203.1:20619316-20624316 GCF_015104395.2 Macrobrachium nipponense
AAACTAACAAAATATGTTAATAAATACAAAAACACTTCGATTATTAGTCTACCTCCAAAATAAGCGTCCTAATAAATAACAATCTACTTTATAGGTCACAATCAGATTGACAAGATGTAGGGAATAGTTTGGTAATTTTCAAAAACATAGTAGAAAGGTTGATTGATAACTACTATATCCAATATCAAGCAATTTTTATTTATTGGCTATCTACCTATTTACTGAAAAAAAAAATAGCCGGTACCGTATTTTGGCTTTAAACCTTCACCAATAATTATCGTCAGAATGATGACTTCATGAGGCTCCACCCACTTTGGCCTCGTATAATTCAGGATAACACTGAAAGCTATTATGGGCATTGTTGGATTAGACAATTTAACTTCTGGCTATAAAAACTCATCTCGAATAGTTGTAAGAAGTGCTAAATGATCCTCAAGGATCTCAGCAGTTGGTCTAAACGTTTAATTCATGCATATTACTGCTATTATTACAGTAGTATTACTACGCTAGCTAAGTCTTTATATCCAACACGGTCGTACGGCCTAAAGAAGAAGAAAAAAAATTATATCGGATGGTCTGTTGGCTGGAGATTTTAGCACACATAAGCTTGTATTTAACAAAAATAGTTATATAAAGACTGTTTACATACAGTTCCACTCTTTCTCTCTCTCTTGGTGGCATAGTGAATATTTAATGGAAATGTTCAAAATCCTGAATGACATTACAAGCATTATAATCACGTTACGCTAAATACAAATCAGACAATAAACATTGGATCTAAACTAGAAACTGAATAATTACCTATTCAGGCTATATTAAGTATGGCCACGGGCTTTCTCTTGACTGTATAAAGTTGCAAGTCGTAAGACAAATGCAGTTTTGCAACCACGGGGACAATTCCAAATCCTGTTAGCCATTCTTGACTGTTATGGGTTTCAGAGCAGATGGAACAAGGTGAATGAGTTTCTGTCTGGTAGATGGGCAGCGCAACATTTCGTAAAACGGTGTTTACCTTGTTTATGTAATGAATGTTTTCGAACTTTTGGCTCGTAATTATTGGCAATGGCGTCGGCTAGGTAATTTTTTTTTTTACTCTATGAAATTAAAACTATCGGGTTTAGGTTATTGATAATGCTGACAAAATTTGTGTGTGGTTATAGAATATACATATGTCAACTTTCAGCTACATCCGATGCTTTGATGAGGAGCAAAGTCCAAAAAAACCGTGTTACAGAGCCCCTGAATCTCATAGTAGGAACTGCTTCCTTTAAAGATTTAAGAAAATAGGCTTGGGTGATAAGCTTTAACAAGGCAATATTAATGGCGCCAAATCGTTGAATGAAAAAGCATGAACGCCAAAACGATGGCACTATAAAACCGGCTCCAAAATTATGCTGTTCTTTCAGCAGAAGACTCGGAACAAAGTGTTCACTAATGAGTATCCTCAGCTTTCGATTTCGTCAGCTCCTGACGTCACACATTTACTGCCATCTGGTCTCCTCCACCTCGTCCATGCTCTGAGGGTGACCCTAATGACCTTCTGACATCTGGTCAGAAGGTCATTGCTTAAACACCTTCACAGTACTGTGCCACTATTCATCTTCATTTCATTGGTGCAGGCACTGCATGTTATCTCTTGTTATCATCACTGTCATTATCCTCATCATAGTCATGGTCCGAGCATTTCCATTTCACTGTTAGGCTGCCCATCAGACAAATGAGAGAGAGAGAGAGAGAGAGAGAGAGAGAGAGAAGCATTCCGATGCCTGCAATTAGATGTGTAAAATTATCCGCTAAATTAACTTTAAAGGAAATATACTAATAATTGTTTTTTATACATACAAACCTGAGGTACATTTCCTTTCCAATATTTGTAATCATTTATTGCAAAGAGCGAAACCAAAAGTTCCTGTTTACCTAATGGCCATGTTTTTTTTTTTACCTATGTATTCTGATATTTAGGAAGGGAAGTCTAAATGTTTTAAGTAACCTGCATAATGTACATAATGTTTATAATTACACTGACATGATTCTGTCAAGCTTTGAGAGTACATGGCAATAATAGCAATAATAACCACCACCATATTTTCGTAATTGTACTTGTAGTTTCCAGTACCTTTCTGATCTTTTACTTAGCTGAAAAAAAATCGGAGGACAAGTTAAATTGCCTAATTTTTCTGGTCATCTTCGAATGAATTTTCAAATCATACCGGTATTGGATATTTTTCAGGGTTCAGTAGAGTTGATCTGCTTGCAAGTTCAAAGCCTTTAAAAACAATATCGAAATCACAGTTATAGCACTTCTCTTGAACGTTTTAAATTTAAAAGTTGTACATTAGATTCGCATGATTTTGTAGATTAAATGTAGACTAGTATATTTTGAATGAAAATCCATGTTACATTTCATACATATTCATCTGTAGTAATGGAAAAAAGTTAATATTCTCTTACAGAAAGTTTGGGAAATAGAGAGTTCCTTTTCAAGAAAATATTTGGAATTCTGAATAGTCCACTCATATAAACGCCAGCGTGCATTTGCGGAAGTCCCATTGAGACGATTTACTCCTAATTAAAAGTGTTTGAATGAAGGGTAATTAAAGGTCCCACGAATTAATCAGGGAAGTCTTGTAAGAGAGAGACGCTTCATCATGTGATAGTTGAAATCTGTTCACGAAGACCAACCAGCAATTGTTTTTCCTTCCCACACATAATATCTAGATCCTTAGAGAGAGAGAGAGAGAGAGAGAGAGAGAGAGAGAGAGAGAGAGAGAGAGAGAGATTAATTCAATGATCTTATAAAAACCTGAGAGATTGTTGTTTTCGGAAAACAAAATGAAATTGCGAGCGTAGCAAATTCACAATTCAATGCTGAGTCGCAAAACATATAACATTATGTCACGGGAAATCTTCAACGCTTCAGGCGTAGCAGAAGAGCCACGTGTTGGTTCAAGAATGTTGTTATGAACGTCCGTTAATATTAAATTAGGTTTCATGTAATTTCAAGGAGATACAAAATATAGTTCTTTTTAATTTTAGAGGCGATGTAACCGAGATTGACGGAATGGAGTCCTGTTGAGATTTTTATACAAGATAGATATACTATAAACCATATACATAAATTCGTTACGATAACACAGTTTTAGAACCATAGAAGCAGATGTTTCAACACCCTCTTATCATAAAACATTAAACCAGTCATAAGTTAGAAGTTCCAACAAGAGCTGTAAAACATAGACCGCAGATTTAAAATGCTCATTAAGTTATTAACATCTTTAGTTCCTTAATTGCTAAAGAGCTTTTTCAATCCATGAGTCTTAGTTCATCCTCATTTGTCGATCAGAGACCAGTTTAAAGTATTTTGTAATCCTTTTTTGTTTTTTGTTTTATTTAAGGGCAGCAGAAGGCTGTCATTATTATGAATGAAATGAACTATTTAACAGACATTTTTTTTCTCAGATGATCATACTGAATTTTTATTATGATAAAAGGTTATTTTAAAGATACTGCACAGATGTTTCTCACGTCTCCAAAATGTTACCGGGATATGATAACCTTTATTGCTGTAGAGATTTATCTATTTTGTAAACGAAAAATGAAAATATATACCAATCCGCCATCAGTGGAAAACCCGAGAAGGCAAAGTGTTTATGCTACAGCAGTCTGTCTTTTATTGTTAGGAAAAGAATATTAAAAATCAGTTACCACATGGCTGCTCAGCTTTTTCCTGTTGGTTGCTGTCTGAAATTGTACAGCATCGCTTTTGAATGCAATGGATAACATTCAAACTACGTCGACCAGAGCGAAAGCAGTTCGTTCGCTTGTGGATGATCGTGTATGCGCTGTTCGTTTTGATGGTTTGTGTGATATCCTGCTCGCTCAGAATGATTCATTGTCCAGCTATTCCGCATTACAGAGCGGGGATTTATAACTGTACTCTGTTACTCAGCACAATTTATCCATTTATTGCTGGGTAATCTGAAACATTAAATAAATATAAATCTTTGACGACCCAATCGAATTTTTTCCCGTCTAGCAGTGGATAAAATAGCGAATACTTTTCCAAATATGTGAAAACACACACAAACGTACAAACTATATATATATATATATATATATATATATATATATATATATATATATATATATATATATATATATATATATATATATATATACTCACCGTTTTTAGCGATAGATAATTTTGGCGCTCGTTATTTTACATTGTTTTGTACGGCCCATACTATGAATGGCGGAAAACATTCTGAGCAAGAGAGACAAGCCAAAATTTGCGCAAGTGGGTTATATATGTTTAATAAATGTAGCAAGAACGATCCTTCTGCAAAGTTTTGGAGTTGTGAACTAAAGAGAGCGTAAAGCTCGCTTTCACACTAAAAACCATGAGGTAGTAAAAGAAGTGAACGAACATTCTCATGGTGCTTCATCAGTTAGTGTTGAAGTTACTAAAATAAAAACAAGTGTAAAACGTAAATATAATTGAAAACAGTTCTCAAGCTACTCTGGCAGCATTACCAAGTTCTGATGCCATGGAAAAAATTATGCGAAGAAAACGAAATCAATTTAATTCTGCTCCTCCGAATCCTGCTAGTTCAAGTGAGTTAGTAATCCCTGACGAGTATTAATTTCATGAGACGAACGGTGGTCAACCTGAAGACTTTTTAATTACCGATAGTGGACAATAAGATGACAGAATTTTTATTTTTGATAGAAAGACGGGGTAAATATTTTGCGTGAATCTGATGTGTGGTGTGTGGCTGGAACATTCAGTTAAATACATTGATGTATGAGAAAATAATTACAAAGCGAGAAAATAATCTATCAGCTTTCGACTTTTTGTTTTGATTCTGAATTGGCGCCAAAAGAGCTCATCGCCAAATTAATGAGCGCTAAACTGTCTATCGCCAAAACGGTGGAGCTAAACGATCTGCCCCAAAAGGAAACGCATTCACTATTTTATCAACTGCGAACGGAATGAACTTCGA
>NC_087203.1:20631816-20647737 GCF_015104395.2 Macrobrachium nipponense
TAGGGTTCAGCAGCTGGGGCCCTGATGCCTGGTGGGAACTACTTTCTTGCTGGGCCTTGGTGCCCAGCTGTTGATCCAACTAAATAAGTCAGCCCTTTTCCTTTTACTAAAACTTTTCATCCTTCTGCTTCCTCCCTCTATAAGGCATGGATTTTATGTTGATGACTTGGATTGGTTTTGGACCTGATTTGGACTTCTCATTGAATTTGGTGGAGGGTGAGGATGGTTGGCATGCCACCTCACCCTTTGTAGAACTCTAGTACTAATGTGGTCGAGGGAGGGGAAAGTTTTGTATGTCAAACCCTGCTCTTACTGCTGGGTCTGATCTCGACGGACATCATGACGCCTTAAGCACTGAGGGTGGGGTGTATATCTGGGTGATACCCCTAGGGCAGCCCTGTATGGGATAACACTGTCCTCTAAATGTTGGCTCCATGGTGGGGGCTACCTGGACGAATCATAATCCTTCGTCTTATGGCGACATTAATTAGATCTTCCTGTTTGACGACTTAGGCAAGGATAAGGACAAGGAAAAACCTGGTAATTCCTCCATTGTAACTTTGGAGCCTTTTTTAAATGAGCTCCTTGTTACAAACATTCTGCATGTGAAACCAGTCCCTTTAGACTGGAATTATGACACGATATTTAATTAATTTTGTCAATAAACTTGGCAATAATTATGGTTTTTTTGAATTCTGGATAATTTTCAACAATGCATCGGAAGCTCACAGAGCCTTTAGAGAATTTAGTTCAGATTCTATGAGTGTTGGACTTGTAGAGGGCAGAAGAGGTCCCTAGGTATCTTGACTTTATAAACCACCAAATGAAATAAAAGATCCTAATAGAATAAGTAAAATCTCCAGATCTCAGACCCAGCTAAGTGGTTAATTATTCTCAACGCCATGGTGAGAGAGGCAACCTCTTCAAAGTGAAAAGGTTGGTAAGCCAGAAGATCGGGCAAGTTGGGGGGGTTGGGAGCCCAGAAGTAAACTCGCTTTGGGGCGTAAATAGTTTTTTAGTTCATACAAGACCAATGTTCAGTCAGTAATGCTCCTAAATTTGAAGCTTGATCCTGAGGATATGGTAAAAGAGGTAAAACCTCACTATAATTTTAGTTATGCAAAGGGTGTTATCTTTAATGAAGATTTACATGAAATGGATGAGAAGGAAATTTTGGAAATGTGTCCAGATGCAGTTTGGAAGGTTTTTTTTAAATTTTTTAAGTGCCCCGTTCATCAATGCTTATTTTAACATTTATAAATTCTTTTATGCCATCTGAAATTATTCTTGACAGTGAATTCATGAAAGTTCGTCCTTATAGACCGAGATGCTCCAGTGCTTTAAATGTTATGGTTTTGGACACTCCTCTAATGTTTGTACCAGAAATAAACTCTGTGAATCGTGTGGTCAGCCTGAGCACGAGGAATGTTCTGGACCAGTAATTTGTGTAAACTGTAAGGGGTGAACATCGAGCCCGTGATAAGAAATGTAGTGCATTCAAGAAAGAACAAGATGCATTACTAAAAATCTCTTGACGAACCATCAGTGTGGGACAGGCCAAGAAGCTGTTGGGCAGAAAAACTTAATCGGATGCCTTGAAGGCACAACAATTGAATACTGCTTCTTCTGTGGCCCTTGGCTGGTGGGGGCTCCCCGGTGCCCCATGGTGGTGTTTTTTCCACACCCCCTCTAGTTGGGTACCCCGTGCCCCCACTGTTGGGGCCTCCCATGCCCCCCCACCCCTGGTGGGGCCTCCCGAGCCCCCCCTGTTGGGGCTTCCCGTGGCCCCCCTGGTGGGGCTTCCCATGCCCCCTGTTGGGGTTTCCCTGTTGCAGAGACTCTGGTCAAGCCAGGGGACCCTGTTGGTTCAAGGGTTCAAGCCATGTCTCAATATGTTGACGACTTCCTCTGTCAGGGACATTGCCTGACATTGAGCCCTCACCTGATCTTGACATTACAGTGCACCGTGGAGATGACGGTGAGGAGATAGAGGCCCTCTTTATTCGATAGAAGAGGGCCCTTTCTCCCTCTTCGCCTCATTCACGGTCACTCAGCAATCATAGAAAAAACAAAAGTAAGACTGAAAGGGCAAGTGAAAAGCCCATCTTCTAAAAGATCTGTAACCTCTAGATCTAGGTCAATATACTGGTAAAACTGAAAAGATCTCTCTCACCAGGACACAGATTCCTAAATTAGTAGGGAATTTTTAAGATGCCTTCCTCTAAATAATGGCTCTCATGCAGTGGAACATCCGTGGCTTTATACCAAATAGAGAGCAGTTCGGGTTCTGTTTAGGGATCATGATCTATCTGCAATGTGTCGTTCAGGAGACAAAGTTAGGGAGAGCACACTCCCAACTTGGGTTTTAATTATTCATTCCATAGGTCTCCACCCCTGATAGGTGTACGTGCTCAGGGAGGCACAGGCACATAGTCTGCAAGTCTGTTAATCATAGGGTGGTTCAATTGAACACTGTGTTGCAGGCTTGTGCAGTTCAAATTTTCAATTATAAATGGATCACTATTTTGTTCTTTATACCTTGATCCATCATTAGAAAGTAGATTACTGGATGCACAGGGTAATCCTCGTCAGCTAGAATTAAACGATCTTCAGACATTGATAGACCAGACTTCCTAAGCCTTTCATTTTGATGGGGATTTTAATGCCAAGCACACCCTCTGGGGTGAGCCAAACTGCGACCGGTGGGGTTTAATAATAGAACAGCTGCTTGACTTAAATGACATCACTTTGATGAATGATGGTTCCCCTACAAGACATGATGTTTTTCATAATACTGACTCAGCCATTGACCTCACTATCTGCTCTTCGTCCTTGAGGTTAGATTACCAGTGGGGTAGTAGACAGAATGATCATGGCAGTGATCATTGGCCCATTCACTTAAAGTTTATGAAAAATATTCCATCTCCATGTTTACCAAAAATGGAAGGTAGGGGAGGCTGACTGGGGATTGTATTAAAAAAAATCTACTGAAGTTGATCAAGATAAAATAAAAAGATTTTCAGAGCCCAACATCCGCTTATGAGTATTTAATCAGTATATTGCTGTGGTGCCATGCTGTCTATTCCTCGAACTTCTGGTAAGCCTCGTCGTCCTCTAGTACCTGGTGGTGTGATGCATGCGCCTTGAGCGAAAGATAACAAGAACTTGCTACAAGAGATATCGTAGATATCCTTGCTTGGTAAATCAAATTATCTATAAAAGAGCTCTTGCTAAGCAAAAGAAAACATTTAAGCAGGCAAAGAGGGAATCGTTTATCAGATATAAGTGAATTAAAATATGATTCCCCTATGTCATTTGTCTTGGAACAGAATCGAAAGCTGCAGGGAAATTTTCTCCCATCTCCCTTGCCTATTTTGAAAAATTTGATGGCTTCTCCATATCTGATTCTGGAGAAGTTGCAGAAACCTTTGGTAGGCATTTTCTCCCAATATATCTAGTGCCCTACATACTCTCCTGCATTCAGGAATATTAGGGATGGTACCACGGTTGTTCCTGCTGTAGTTTTAATTCAGAGTCGTATAATCTTCCTTTCACCATGAAAGAGTTAGATCATGCAATCTCGTTATCTTCCCCAACATCTCCTGGGGAAGATGATATACTGTACTCAATGATTTTTAATTTGCCTAGAAGTACAAAACAATTTCTTTTAGACATTTTAAACAGTTTTTGGCTTTCAGGAACTTCACCAGAGTCTTGGAAGATATCGATTATTGTACCTGTTTTAAAACCTTTTAAAGATTCCTTCCTTCCTAAGAACTATAGGCCAATTGCTCTAACTATTTGTGTTAGCAAGATTTATGACGAGGATGGTCAATGCTCGACTTGTGGTGGTATTTGGATTCAAAGAATCTTTTATCTAATCGGCAGTTTGGCTTTAGGAAAAATAGAAGTACTTCTGACCCTTTGATGTTCCTTACTCGGGAGATACAGAATGCTTTTGCTGTGCAAAACCAGACTGTTGCAGTGTTTCTTTGACTAGAAAAACGCCTACGACACTACCTGGCGAGGGGGTATCCTTTTGCAACTTGTAGAGTGGGTGTTGTGGGTAATTTATTCTATTGTCTGAAAGATTTTTTGTCAGAACGTTACCTGAAAGTAAGAGTGGGCTCTTACATTTCTTCTGCTTACCCTCAGGAAGAAGGGTTACCTCAGGGAAGCATCCTTAGTCCAACACACTTTAATGTAGCTGTCAACGGTCTACTAGAACAAGTTCCTGTCGGGGTTGGCATGGTCTGGCCCTTTGCTTATGATTATGCAATAATCTGTAGTAATCCAGCAGCTGTTGAAGCTTGTCAAATGATCCAGACTGCTATTAATGCTTCAACATCATGGGCCAGTACTAAAGGGTTCAAATTTTCACCAGAAAAAACCAAAGCTATACGATTTTCTCGATTAAGAAGAGTGGAGGAGATCCTACGTTGTTTTTAAAACGATTCAATTTTACCTTATGAAGATAGCATTAAGTATCTAGGTGTTACATTTGATAAAAATTAACTTTTACTCAACATGTTAATGAAGTTGTATGTAACGTGAAGCTTCGACTTAATATTCTAAAGTTGTATCTAATTTTAATTGGGGGCAGATCGAATTACCTTTTGAGGATGTACCAGGTTTTATGCCTAAGCAAAATTGTTATGGTTGCCAAGTTTATGGTTGTGCGTGCAAGACAACACTGCAGAAATTAGATGTGTCCCATAATATGGCTTTTACGTATTTGTACGGGAGCCTATAGAACTTCACCAGTAGAAAGCCTATATGTTGCGTCGGGTTTTACCCCACTATTTATCTGTAGGGAGGATTAGCTTGAGAGTCATATCAAGATACTTACGTCAAAGCTAAACCCTAACTATAAGTACATTAGAGAACCAACTGACAGCCGCCCCAAATAGACCGAGACTGCCAAAGCGCTTGAGGTTCCGACTAGCAAGCTCTGCCAGGAGGTCGGATTGGTTGATTCTTCCCCCTTGCAGTAGCTGAAATTTTTGCCCTCAAAGTTTCCTCCTTGGAATAGACCATGCCTAGAAATCTGCCCAATTAGGGACAGCAGGAGCAACAATTCTGGTGATCAGTTGAGGGCAAGTTTCTTGGACCATGCTTCCGAACATGGTGATTCTCATCATATATTTACTGATGGCTCGAAGTTGGGTTCTGATGGTGTTGGTTGCTCTGTAGTGACTAGTGATAATATCATTAAAAAGAAGCTTCCTTCTAATTCTTCTGTTTTTACAGCTGAACTGCTGGGCAGTTGACTGCTCTTATATATATTTTTATAGTTCTTGTACTAACAAGGTTTTTACCATTTTTTTACGAATCTTTGAGTGTTTATCTCTAAAAAGCCTAGTCTTGCCACCCTTTAGTGCAAGAAGTACAAGATTGGTTTTATCTTTTAATTAATAGAAGAGGATTTTCTGTTAGGTTTTGTTGGGTTCCGTCACCCATGTTGGAATTGTTGGGAATAGAGCGAGCCAACGCTACTGCTAAGGCTGCAACTAGGCTTAGGCACATTTCCAACATGGGCGTCCCTGTATCTGATTTTAAAAGTACCATTCGATTTTATTGTAGAGACCAGTGGCAGGCCCATGGTCTACTTTAGATAATAATCTTAAATTGAAATCGATTAGGCCTTCTGTTCATCCTTGGCCTCATAGCCGGATGGATAGAAGGTCTGAGATAGTTTTAGCTAGATAACGCATTGGCCACACTAAATATACTCAGGATATAATGGAACTGAGTGGAGCGGATAGGCAGGTTCCTCGCTGTCCACTTGTCATGTGGATTTGACTGTGGTGCATATTTTGGTGGAGTGCCCTCATTTTGAAAACAAACGTAGAGCTTGTTTGCTGGCAAATAAGTCTCTTGGCGATATTTTAGGTGAAGGTGCTCAGCAGAGCAAGTTATGACTTTTTTGAAAAAAATATTGGTCTTTTTTATGAATTGTAATTTTTTCTTAATTGTTTTAGGTTTCTTGTTTGGTTTTTATGAATGAATGATTTGTATGTTAGATCGGTTGTGTGTATGTTTTGTTTGTACGACAGTGACTTTTATTCTTAAAGATATATATGCGCTGAATGGCCCCCCCCCGCTCCGGCGCTTGGCTATGTGCCAAAAATTTTATAATCTAATCTAATCTAATCTTCATCGAGTCTGGTGCGATTATTGGCTCGACCACTTCTCGAGAAGAGGCCTTTGGAATAAACTCGTCGGTAAAATACGATTTCCTGTGTCCTTCTGACCAGTCCATGTTGTTGGCTTAACTGATGATGCAGATTCAGCATGTTCCCTTCCTTATGGACAGCTACTTTTGAAAACCAGCTGGTCCCCCTGCCCCAAATTCATGATATTGGCCTTTATCTCTAATATGTAAGAAAACTTTGAACTCTCTGAAACATATCGTTCTGATCTTTTGAGCTCTGTTAGTCTTTGCGAGATGGATTTACCTGTGCCCCAACGTAAATCTGGTACAGTTGCTTAATGGTATATTATAAAAACTGCCGTCAGAGACAGATTACAATCATGAGCTTTCCCTGACATCGTGATAGCCTAGGAAGTGAATGTAAGAAACTATGAAAGTAGGCCTCTTGTATATTGTGAAGTATCTTTTCTGTTTGCTACCGATTAACCTTTGGTCACGGTTGTATCGTATATTGATACATTTATGCAACAGCCTCGGAACCTGAGTGTATCATAGAGGTGCACCTGAATATTCCTTTCAATTGAAAATCAATCAAACCAATAACATGAACCTATCAGGGGGATATTGGAAATTGGATTTAGCCAACGAGTTCATTTCAGACCTCTTCTCCAACAGGTTGTTCCAGCGGAGCCCAACAGATTTTGACACGGAGGGCTAACGAGACCCAAAACACAAGGGAATACCCTGTTTTCCATCCATCCTTGGTCAACGGCCATCTACATAACACCAACAACGTACTGCCAGAGCAGCATATATAATTGTAACGTATCGTTTGTCCAGATTTCACCAATGAACAGTGTACAGAAGAAGTAGCTGAAATATATGGTTGCAAAGTGTGTATAGTGTTTTATGGACTCTCTATCTTCAGTGTGTGTGTGTGTGTGTGTGTGTGTGTGTGTGTGCGCGCGCGCACACACACACACACACACACACATATATATATATATATATACATACATACAGATATATGAAGAAATAAAAAATTTTTCCATGGTTGTATACATTTTTTTTCTCCTATAAAAAATAGTTTTATGGTAGATCCATATATTTTGCAGTCCTTTAAGTGTATTTAGGTTCAGAAAGTTAGAAAATATGAAGTTTGTTTTTAGAATAGGAACTAATGTATGGTCACCTAAGGAGAGTAGAGGTACAAAAAAATCAATGTTTTTTATATTATAGTAGTTTTATCAAACAAATATAATTGACTGGGTATACAAAGGATTAAATCTGTCTTTAAATATTCTACATGCTGTGAATGTTGGGTCATATTTCAGTTACTTCATAAAAATGAAAAGCATTTTTTTTTTAAGTTATCAGAAAAAAATTGAGCTCGTTATGACCAGCACAGTTGACTAATTTCCCTATGGTTCCCCTGACGATATATATATAATATATATATATATATATATATATATATATATCTATATATATATATATATATATATATATATATATATAAATATACGTATATATATATATATATATATATATATATATATATATATATATATATATATATATATATATATATATATATATATATATATCTATATATATATATATATATATATATATATATATGTCATCAAGGGGAACCATAGGGAAAGGCATCGTCTTCGGGTACATTTGTTCTGCTACGTTTCACGACTCATAGTCGCATCCTCAAGCCTATAATTAAAGATAAACACACGAACATTAAAACCACACACTGCATAATTCAAAAAAATACGCAATATTTAAAATTCTATGAACATTAGCATGTAGAACATTGAAAAATTTATGAATATCTTAAAACAGAAAAACATACTAAGCGCTAAAATTATGTACACTAAAGTTACATTAAAATTATTTTAAAAATTACAGAAAAAATAAAATTATTTTTAAATAATTTTTAATGCAACTTTACTGTACATAATTTTAGTACTTAGTATGTTTTTTCTGTTTTAAGTTATTCATAGATTTCGAAAAGTTCTACATGCTGATGTTCACTGAATTTTTGTATTGCATAATTGCATAATTTTTGAAGTGTGCAGTGCGTAGTTTTAATGAACGCGTTGATCTTTAATTATAGCCTTGAGGATGCAACTATGAGTCGTGAAACGTCGGCAAAATAAATGTACCTGAGTACGATGCCTTTCTCTATGGTTCCCCTGCAGCTACGTCTTCTAAGGATTATATATAATATATATAATAATTATATAGATATATATATATATATATATCTAATAGCAATAGATATTATATATTCCTATATATATTTTTATATATATATATATATAAATATATTATTAATATATATAAAGCAAATACCACAGGAAAGCGCTCTCGTCTTTTACTAAGACAATGTCTTAGTAAAGACAAAAGCTCTTGGATTTCTGACTATCATTTCTCTGTGGTATTCGCTTATTTAATGAAGTCACGTGCAATCTACTGTGATTTTTTAAGCATTATAATATATATATATATATATATATATATATATATATCTATATTATATATATATATATATATATATATAGTATATATATATAATATTTATACGCACACTTTATTTTCTTTACGTTTGCAACACTGTATGCACTACAGAACTACAGTTCTCACCCATGTACTTCCTTCTTGATGATTTCGAAGTGGTTGTGGATAATGACCAATGTGGTCATATCTCATCTCGTCTTTCCCTGGTACTGACAGTTTCCTTCTACCATAAGCTTTTGGCTCTACCTGATATTTATAAAGGTAAGCTGTGGCTAGTTCCCTTCTGAAGGAAATCTGTTTAATTGGTGTTCCTCTGAGACGAGCGATTTGCCAAGCAATTTGAACTTCAGCATCTAGTATCAAGTAAATAAACTCCGCCATTATTTCTTGCCACGAATGCCAATGCAATATTCATTTATATTTTGACCCATTCTGTCATTACCACCCATATTTGAATTGTACACTTGAACTACATGTGGAACATTTATCAAAACATGCTTGCAATCTTTCTGCGACCAGCGTTTCACTTTATCTATTGGATTTTGACCAAGAAGGGTAGAGGCAACAGTTACAACCGCATATCGTTCCAACGAGTGAGTAACTTCACTTGCTCCTTCCTTTCCAGAAGGTGATGAATGATACCCTCTCTCTTTCTTATTCGTTATTTCCTTAGACGACACAGGGCAGGCTTTGTCCAGTCTATTGCTTCGGATGGTTCCTGTTCAATTATAACCTCTACTGGTTAGCTCTGTTAACAACGGAACTATAGTGAAGAAATTATCGAAGAAAAAATATGGTAAATTTTCCTTATCTTCACTATATTCTTCGATGAGATGAATGATAATTGGGGCAGATTTCCCAAATTCCTTTTCTATATTCTCATTCCTCTTGTCTGTCTTTCCTTGTTGTGGGTCAAATGCTTAGAAATATCAGGAGTGTTTTGGCACCACATTTTATATCCAAAGCGAATATTCTTATTATAAATAGATTGTTTACAACTGTGTTTTATCAAAATACCATTGCTTCATCACGAGAAATATTTTGTGATGGGATGAAATGATCCATAAACTTCTTTTGAAGATGAGAAATCAGAGTACGAAGCTTCCAGCATTTGTCATCTTTATCTAAGTTGTCAGCAGCACTGAAATGACATCTTTTTTATGGTGTCAAACCTATGTTGACGCATTGCATTGCTTATAGCTTTCTTGTGAACATCAGGGTCATGAGACCAGTACATGGATGTGCTGGGTAATGAGTTGTAACCAGAAACTATCAAAATGGCCAAAAAAAAAAAAAAAAAAGAAAAAAAAAAAATCTTAATTCATTCATGGACACGCTAACATCAGGTAATATTTTTTTTTCAGGCAATACCCAGTTATTTGCTTTTTTTTTATGTACTCCAGGATTTCCTCATCAAAGAAGAGCTCGAATAGCTCAAGTAATTGCTTAAAGGCCTCCTGTAATTTTGCTGGAGTTTGGTTCGGGAAATAATTCTACAAGCGAAGATGTGCTCTTACTCTCTTTCCTCTTTCCACTTGATTATTGCAGAACTTTGGGTCACTCTACGTCTATTCAGGATGAAACACATATTCTTCATCATAGCACCTGTGTCTTCATCATTAAGGTTTCCTGCATCTGGGGCTTAATGTATAAATCTTTACTTTACCCAGATCGTCTAGTAGATCTAAGGCTTCATTGACTGTCAACAGTTTATTTCTGAAAAACAAGTATGTAATAATTTGTGTATGAAAACATTTGGGAGCGAAATTGTCAAAAATTGTAGTGATATGCTCATAAGGTAACCATATGGTCATCCGAAATAAAAACTGGAATTATGTCATTATGATTAGAAATTCAAACCTGTCACTTATTCACCAAAGCACATTGCCATAGGCCTACCAACTGGTAGGCATGGCTTTTATTTATCATGAATATGAATCTATATAGAGACTCACTATTGTGAAGCTTCCAATTTCATGAGACTAACAACCTCGTCACTCAACAGGAAATGAGTCTGTTCTCCATGAAAGCAGCCCAGTGACTGAGTTTTCTACTGGAGTTGACAGTGGAAGGTATAATGCATAGGTTTAAATAGGTTACAACCTGTACCATACAAACTCTTAGTTGTCAGACTGAAAGGAAATGATGAATCATTCTGGTTACCATACGGGGATATATTTCAGTTTACTTACACATCAAAAGTGTCATGTTGCTGTACCCCACCCAAGACCTTGCAGTAATATTGTTTTGTCCATGAAGGAATAGGTTAATGGCTCTGTATTATTTTTTCTTTCTAAAACTTCTTTTTGTACTTTTTCTGTCACTTGCATATGGACCCTTGTGCATTCTCTCCCATGAAGCATTCACTTATTTGACAGCCACTATTATTTGAGATATATGTATGACTTGGCAGTAAAATATATTAAAAAAAAATAGATGAAAATACTTTGGTACTAACAAAATATATATTAGACAAACTAAAATAGGTTATAAGATAATTCCAGCAGGCAGCGAAATGTTATATATCAAAATGACTTTCCGCACCACAATTTATTTTCTAGAAACCTTGTTCGTTGATCCCAGTAATCTGGAAAAGGTAAAATGCCAGGAAATGTCATTTTTTATCATGAATCGCATTAAAAATATAAGAGTAAATATAGGAGTAAATACATGAAAACAAAGTTCTTTAAAGAAAGTATACAAAGCATACATCAAGGAATATTATTCAAAATACGCATGTAATATTATTTACAGTAACGTCTGTTATTTAGTTTGGACTTGACACACACTTCCGAGTTCCTCCATCCTTCCTCCTCTAAATATTCCCTATTTACAAATACTTCTCACCACCTTGTTTCCTGCTACTTTTTCCCTTGTTAACGTGTCATCTAAAAAAACGCTGATGAGTAATTTTATAAAGTGAATCCTTTTATTAATTTTACTTACCGCCGCAATTCTCAGACTTTGTTTTACGCATCTCCCAGTATTTCAGTTCTTAAGCGAAGGGTAAGAAGGAAATCGAAGGATGAGGGAAGAGGGGATCACTGATGAAACGAACTGACTTGAATTTAATCTTACCGAAAAGTCAGGCAAAGTCAACACACCCGAGGTCTTGAGAGCACTATTCAAGCAGTGACGAAAATGCCCTGCATGAAGCATCATCAACAGATAAACAAATGATTGTGGCTACTAAATAGTACAGGCAGCAAATTATGTACAGGATTTGCGACTCTGTATATAAATTACTGATAGAAATTAATACTCTTTGCAAGAGTATTTGCAGTTAACTTTTTTTAAAAATTGTTTGATGCTGCATAATTGATATTTATTTTTGGAGCCGTTTTGGTCTTCATGGCTAAAACTTTGGGCAAATAGTGACATAGTGCATTTGAACAGTTCGAATGATTTTCATCAAGTGCATCACTGGAAGAAAAGCAAAGATTAGTAATTTCTTGTTGTGCGGACACATGCACTCCCACTCATGCAAAAGAAAAAAAAAAAAAAAAAAAAAAAAAACAAAAAAAAAAAAAGCATCTGCTTGTGTTTTTGTGTGTCACGTGATTCCTTCCATGGAATCGGTTTTAATTAAGAATTTGACTAACTCTGTGAATAACTGGTTAAGCAGAGGCTTCTCTGTTGTAAATGTTTTCAGCTTAACATCGAGTATTTTAAATATTCGCGTGTAAGATGATTTACTAGCTAGAACCAATTGAATACCATCGGGCATCGAAAGATCTCATTCATTAGAGTGTGTTAAGTCTTCACACAGTAGTTATTTTCTTGGACGTTTTATGTCATTTGGGAATAGAATATGAAACGGTATCTGTCATTTCCTTCATCTTCCTTGTAACTTTCTTTGGATATATTGTATGGTTTATTTTATGCTTTCATCAATCGTCTTTTTCAAGTTAATAGAAAACCGTATTCTAATGTTGATAAAATATCTGATTCTAATGTCAAGGCCCTATAATATTTGGAATTCTTCTGTGACAACATATTATAAGAGGTTTCCTCCTGCATCCATAAATATAATAATAGCATATTTAACACAGCCCCTTCTATATATTCATTAATCAGCCTGAGATATGAACCGAGTCACAGATATATAAAGGTAATAAGTAGTTGAAGGGAATTATCGATGTCATTAATTCTCAGATTGATTTTTTTTAGCAGAAAGGTACAGTTAGTCATTACGGGTTAATATTAACATTTCTTCATAATGGTTTAAATTACTGCTTTTTTATGTAAAGAAGTACAGTACATATATTCGAAAGCCTTCAAAAAGGGAAAAACAAATAATAACTAATCGTCTGGACTGGGATCCTAATTCTCAGATTAATTTGAATTGAGTTCATTTCAATCCATTAAATGCACAGGAAAATCAATCGTTTGAAATGGAATTGGAATAAAGTAGAAAAGAATCACATTCGTTCAGCTGTTAAATGAAAGGGATTACAATCTGTACGCTCCATAATTCCGATCATGCTGACAAACGCCCTTACACCATTAACCATCCAGGTGCTAAATTTCCACAGAAATTAGTTATAGAACATTCTGGACATCATTTTGTAATGCAATTCTTTCACACTTTTTAATTAGTTTCTATTTTCGTATTTTGTATTCTGATAGTTTATCCAGTTTTTCGAGTTGCCTGTGAAACGCGCGTCATTTTTTAAATTTGTATACGTATTCACCTCAATCTCTCACTTTTATTTTCTCTTATTATTGTTCACACAGTCCAGAAACATTTTGATTACATTCACTGGGATATGTCAGATGTTTTATTTGAAAGGTTTTCTTACGTGATGTCGATGGTTTTCTTATACAATATTTTTTGAAAAATAATGAGAGATCGTTCATTAACAACGTGAAATAATCATAAGCTTCTGACATATCCATTAAATGCAACAGTTGACAGGCAATCGATTGCTATAAAAGAATAGAAAATATATGAAAATGAATGAAGAAGGCGTATACAAAGTAAAAATCAATTATATGCTTCAGAGTAATCCATAATTATTTTCCGGCAAAACTCAGGAAGTAATGTCTTTCATTTGAAGGCTGAATGATACGTGATTTTATAAAGATTTTATTCAAAATCTAATCCAAGTAATTGCGTTGATGGATTAAATAAACTAAGGAAAATGATTTATTTGGTATACCAGTCCAAACGCTTGGTTATTATATATATTCTCTATTCGAAGCTTTCGGTGTTCGAATGTTATTAAGGTCTGTACACTGTTAACAAAAGCGAAGTTTAATTTCTATTAACGCCAAAATAAAAACATTTCAATCTGGCTCTTCTGAGCATATACATAACAGTGATAATCCCTTCAAGTATCATGACCTTTACGTAATAGTGACCCATTTTATTTCAGGCTGATTATGTGGGAATCTATAAAAAAGACTGTTGTAAGTATGATCATTGATTTCTGTGGACGTGAGATGGAAACTCTTGTAACTTGTTGATATAAAAGAAGAACCAATGGAACATAACAGGATTATGGAGTCAGAGTTTGATGCTTTTTTACTGTTAATGATGCTGTTCCTATAACTTTTGACAGTACTGATTGTTGAAAGCAAAAACTAAAGGCTCTAGTAAGCTTAATACAAGAAGACAAACTTCACATAGGATCCAAAGAACATACGAGGCTGGGGGTATGCTTACGGTGCACCTAAAAATTACAGCCAAGGCGAAAAAAATAATACATATTTATCATATAACTCAACACAGTACTTTCATGACATTTGATTATACTATTGAAAAACTATTACTTCAACATGTAATTCTATTAAAGAACAATTGGACGTCCTCTAAATGACTCCAACAAAAATTCATCTCCTGCGACTTCTTGTTCATTTAAAGACTGGAGCTGTTTGTAGGCTTGCAAATAAATTAATGAATAAATACTAGTTGGCGTTTCTACAATGCGAAAAAAAAGAATAAAGGGGAACTTTTCAAAGGACGCATTTTTTTGTCTGCTTCGCAATATTGGTGTACGCAATATTGCATTAATTTTTCCACATTACATTATATTAAAATCTAAAGCCAGTAATGCTCAATCAAGCATTCCAATATATTTGCACAGAGCCTCCCAGGAAAATTGCCGTCCCGACTGACGACACATTCGAGTGAAACTTTTAAAGGGCTAATAGAAATAATTATTATATCCTAGGGGAAAAAAAAGCTTGGAATGTCTAAGAAAATAATTGCTCTAGCTGTTTGCATGACAATAGAAAATGTATTGACATCTATCACTTCATATATATATATATATATATATATATATATATATATATATATATATTATATATATATATATATATATATATATATAGATATATATATTATATATATATATATAGATATATGATATAATACATTATATATATATTATACACACACACACACACACACACACACACAGATATATATATATATATTATATATATATATATATATATATATATATATATATATATATATATATATAATATATATATATATATATATATATATATATATATATATATATATATATATAATATTATATATATATATATATATATATATATATATATATAAATATATATATATATATATATATATATATATATATATATATATATATATATATATATATATATATATGATATATATATATCATATATATATATATATATATATATATATATATATATATATATATATATATATATATATGTGTTTGTGTGTGTGTGTGTGTGTGTGTGTGTACATGATGCATGTACGCATGTATGTATGCGTGTGTGCGTGAGTGTACCACATACATTTTGACACGCTTTGAGCAATAACAACCACTTAGTAAATATATAACTTAGGCATCTGTGAAAGAATACTGCGGGGTAAGACATCACTAGCACCAAAGGAGGAATGTGCCCTTAAATTCCAGTAATCCCCAATAGGGATGGGAGTTTGAAAAGGAGTAGGAAGGGGTGACGTAAAAATTAGTGTCTAATCCATAGTTTGTGTGGTCGCTGAGATGAATAGTGACACTCATGATGCCCTCTAAGTCAAAGTTCATCCCGATAGGAAGGGGGGATGAGAAGGGGTGAAAATTATAAAGTTTAAGTTTAGCCCCAATTTGAATGGGGTGACAAGTGCTGAAATATAAAAGGTCAGAAATGCTGGGCAATGTGATTGAAGTAATTATCTTAACAGTAAAGGGAGATAGTGAGAGAGAGACAGAAAG
>NC_087203.1:20648237-20653237 GCF_015104395.2 Macrobrachium nipponense
GAAGCAGTCTCGAAGATCTAGGTGCAATGTGGTTGTGGGAATACAAAGCTAGTGGGGTTATAAACTTTACTGGTATCCCAGTTTTATCATTATTCCTTAATAGGAGATGCTACATATCAAGTGATAATCTTTGTCTTTTTAGATAGGCCGGGAGCATTTTGGAAGCCACACCAGTAGTCTGATAGAATTCAAGGAATTGAGTGATCCGGATGCGAAGAGTATCGTGAAAGTATAGGGGCTTGGCCTTTAAGCAACAACCCTGATAAAGTATTATCTTTACCTCTGTTGGAACTTCTACGTACCTAAAAAATTGAAGTGAAATTACCACTGCTGACCTTCCAAAATAATTTACAAAGATCTACTGGAAATTTATTTTAATATTATATCACCAGCCAGCTCCGCCCCCGCGCCTCTCTCTCTCTCTCTCTCTCTCTCTCTCATTACATGTATTTTATTCAGCTATTTTTAGTCTGTCTGTCTTTTCAACTACATAACGTAATTTTGAGTCCCAACAGCATTAGCTATAATGTTTTTATTCCTCTCATAATTATTTTGACTTAACATAACAATGATCATTTTCCTGATATAAAATGTGCCATTTATAATCCTTAAATGCTGTGCCATTCACACTCATTCAAGTGTATGAGGTTACTAAAACTTTGAGCAGTTTCGTACATGCTGTCTCTGTCTGTTTTCAGTGTTCTTTATATTCGTATATATATATATATATATATATATATATATATATATATATATATATAGTATATATATATATATATATATATATATATATATATATATATATATATATATATATATATATATATATATATATATATAGAATATAAACACTGAAACAGACAGAGACAGCATGTACGAAACTGCTCAAAGTTTTAGTAACCTCATACACTTGAGAGAGAAAGAGGGAATACAAATATAGGTACACATAGCAATTTTTTTAAATATAGTTATGAAGAAATCATATTTATTGGAGGAAACCAAACCAATTGGAGGATAGGGTATAGGCCAAGTAAAAGAGAGTACATAAGGAATTGAAATTAAAATAAAAATGAATCGGTTATAAAAATTTTTACCTAACGCAGTAAATGTCTGTTTTCGAAAAATATTAGTACAAAAGCCCTGCTCATTTCGGGACACCAGTATATCTAAAAATGCAAGCTTATCATTGTTTTCATAAACTATCGTAAACTTATTGTTAGGATGGGCTAAATTGGCATATTCAAGAAACTGATCATCTTTGCTCTTTATTTTGGAAATAGCAAAAGGTGCCTTCTACGTATCGATTATAAAATAAAAGAAGAAAAGACAGGGCACAACTGTTCAGCCACTGTTCCCTTAGATGCCATACAACGAATTTAGAAAAAATTGGGCCAAGAGGACTGCCCATAGGTATTCCTTCAACCTTAAGTGTAAGCTATATCTTATTACAATTAAAGGCAGTGACATACACGGCCAGTTGTAACATTTTCTGATAATTACTTTAATTAAAAACGTGGAATAAAGTATCTGTTTGGACAGAATTTGTTCAGATTAGTATTCCTTTTATTCATGATAAGTGTTCTTATGATCAACTGAATGACCTTATTCACCGGAACCTTCCGTAAACAATAGATGAGTCATCATACATTAAGAATCTAGTTCCTATTTAAACAACAAAACTACCTCTACAAAACTACCTGTCTTTTATGTCACTCAATCCTTGGTTTCCCTCCTGGAAGGTAGTGGTCTGTTTATTGCATTCTATTTGTTAAATATTTTTTTAAATCTGTATCTGTCTATATTATGAGTCTTTTTAACATTTTTATACATCATAATTGTGTTTTTCAGCTTTGAAAATAAGGTTGCATCCTCGAAACGTTAGCTTGCATAATCAACGGAAAATTGTTCAGGAGGCGTCATGAACAATTTGTCCGTTTATTATAAAAGCTGATATTTCGAGAATGCAGCCTTATTTTCAAAGCTGAAAAACACAATTATGATATATAAAAATGTTAAAAAGACTCATAATAAAGACATTTACAGATAAAGATAACTAATATTTAACAAATAAAATAAAGATAACTAATATTTAACAAAATAAAATGTAAGACACAGACCACACCTTCAGGAGGGGGACCAAGGATTGAGTGACATCAGACAAAAACAAAGACAGGGCCAAACTCAAAACAACTAGAGTTTTGTAGAGGTAGTTTGGGTGTTTACAGTACGAATAATTATATATTATATATAATATATTATTATATATTAATATATATATATGAACACGTGTGAGCATGCTTATAAGAGCCAGTGCTGGCATAAGGCCAACTTAATCCATAACAACAACTTGTGTGGGAACTAACCTTGGCATTCAACACTATCTTTAATTTCATTTATTTTTTTAAATTCAGATTTCACTGCTTCTCGACTTCTCACACTTTTGGGATACTATTGCTAATGTAAACTTCGAATTAAAATGACCAATTAAATGAATTTCCTCCCATCGTCTAAGCTAGATGGAGTAAATAGTAACTTCACTCTTAGAGGCGAGCGGAGGTTTGATTCCCAACACGAAAAGGAAAGATTTCACGGACTTTCGATTCGGATTCAAAGCTAGCAGTTACTAAATATCCTTAATATGTAAGAACACCGATAAGGAATTACTGAGGACATTACATGCGCACACAGACGTACACGGCGCTGATCTTTCGCTTAGTAAGGCTTCTGGGATCTAGATACATAATGTGAGCGCGATCAATCTTCCAAACTTGTTACTAGGAAAAAACCACATCATTAATCATCTGTCGAGGTGAGTAAAAGGCATCAGAATTTTTATGAAATACCGTTACTCCTTTTTAATGACACATAGACATCATTTGTCAATTATATGAAGAAAAATATGGGTGGTTAAATCAATCATCTATATATGTATTCCGTTACCAGTCTTCGTAAACTGCTCAACAGAATTCTTTCAAATTTTCCTTTCCCTAAATGAACTTAATGGGTTAGTATTTTCCTTTATCAATTGACAAGAACAATTGGTATATAGAAAGAATTACTTCAAAACCGCAAAAAGGAATTCCTATATTTACCATAATCTTCCATAATTCTGAGCATGAAACATCATTTGCTTTGAAAAATGATCGTTCCCTTTTAGAACAGGAACAAGATTATCCCATCAGTCCCTCGAGAAAACAAGTAAAAAATGCGCCGAAGTTTCTTCGGCACAATCGAGTTTTCCGTACAGCGTGTAATACTGTGTGAAACTCTCCTTGTGCTGCAGTATGAAACCCTCATCCACGAGTCCACGACCGGCCCCAGGGCCCCAACCCCCAAGCAGTGCTCTAGTTGCTCCCCAGATGAGGTTAAGTGGAAATGCGTCGGCGGCTGGCATCGCATGATGTACTATGGCTAAATTTAATCTTAAATAAAAGAAAAACTACTGTGGATAGAATGCTGCAATTTGGTGTGATTGATGATTGGAAGGTGGATGATCAACAACACAATTTGTAGCTCTCAACCCTCAGCAGTTTTAGCAGTTTTTCAGATCTTAAGACGGACATAAAGAAGTGCGGATGGACAGACAAAGCCATCTCAATAGTTTTCTCTTACAGAAAACTTAAAAAGTCCCTTCCCAGATCCTCCCTATTAACGCTCCCCACGCCCCTGCATAGCAAGAATAAAAGTTAAAAAAATAGCCTGAGAAATCTAGACCCAATGTTGAAAAATTAATGAAGTTATTCGTTCGTCAAAGGACAACAGTATTCTTCGCCTTCACTGCTTTCGAGAGTTGTAAACTTTGCATTGCCCCGACATTTAACAAAAGCATAATTGACACGGAAGGTATAGTACGACGAATGGGTGCAACTAAGTTCGAGTAGAATAAAAAAAAAAAAAGTTACTTCGCTAGAATTTCTTATTTTTCTGAAGATTTGATATCATAAAGCAAAACATGAAAATACTTGGTATGTGTAACTTAACAGAATTTGTTAAAGCGTAATTATTTTGTTACTTTATGTGAATGCATGAAACGAAAATTCATGAGGTAGTTATCAGTTTCGACTGTGGAACCTAATGTTTGCTGATGGCATTTTATGAAGTGCAATCTGTTTTTAAGGTGTTATCGATTATGATAAGGTTTTCCCTTGCAATACTTAGATTACTTATTCTGATATACCTGTTTTCTTTAAAAACAAAGGTAAGAGAATTTTAACTTTGCTCACTGAATTTCTTTATTACTCATTTCAACGGGATTTTAATGTTATTTTGAGGCTTAGAGAAGAGGATGAATAATCCATTTTCGTAGTTATCTATTCTCTGAATTTCCTCCTCCATTCTCTGCCAGTATTCTACTTAAATGCCGCTGGGTGGTTATTCCCTACGGTAATGTCGACTGCATAGGCCATTAAAACGGCTCTGATCTGAATTTCCTGTTGTAGAAGCCCACATCGTTATTATTTGGCTACATAAGGTACCGCCAAACAGTTGCTTCATTGTCTAAAACATTTAAGTCACAACTTTGAAAGTCAGGTTGCCAACTATACCGTCTGTCTGGAACAACCAATTTCTGGCTCCGAATATGTAACTCGATTGTACAGCGTTCACACGATACGTGCCTGACATAGTTATTGACGTCGTGAATGAAATGTTTTAGACAATGAAAAGTACGCAGCAGCCTCCACTATCTTTTAATAAGTAAATAATGGCCCAATCTAACCAAAAATTATTAGCTGTTCAGTGAGTAGTCAGAGCTTTTTTTATCAATAGGGCATTGTTGTAAATGTACTTAAAGAAAAAATGCAACTGAGCCAGTGTTCGAAAACAAAGGAGGCCAATACGTCAGTGGCGAATTGGTTTTCACATCTACAATTTTTGAATTGTCTCTAGGATTTGAAGCTTTTAGTTTTTATTTATTGCTGGTTCAGAGCAAGACATGAAAATAAACCGATACACTAGTTCTTACAATCCATAAAAAGTTTTTCTTGTTTGTTAATTTGTCG
>NC_087203.1:20660737-20663339 GCF_015104395.2 Macrobrachium nipponense
TGAATTACCTCTACCTGTAAGTCACATTATTTCACTAATTAGGTTATGCATTTTTGTGATTTTAAGTTTATATTCAATGGTGAATTTTATCAACAAGTATTTGGTATGGCAATGGACAACCCTTTATCACCACTCCTCTCAAATTTGTAGGTACATGGAATCCTTTGAAAAACGCTATTTACCTAATATCATTTATATTCCTTTAAAGTGGTATAGATTTGTTGATGATATTTTAGCTGATTTCCCTGGTGGTATTGATGTAAATGATTTACTCTCTAAATTAAATAACCAGGTACCATCGATTAAGTTTACTCAAGAATTGGAAAAAGACAATTGCCTCCCTTTCTTAGATGTTTTGATACACAAAGAACTATTTCAATGTAAATTCAGTATTTATAGGAAACCAACCAACAACTTAACTTATGTTCATTTCTTTTCAGGCCACCATCTTAATATCAAAATATCAATTTTTTCTTCTATGTTTTTTACGATCATTGCGCATATATTAGATATTTGCTATAATAAAGCTCACAAAAAGCTTTTTAGTGTAAGAAACACGGAGAAAGAAGCTTCTAAGAACATTCTCAGCTTGCCGTATTTTAACCGTTTTGAAACCTAAAATCATTGTTAAAATCTTTTAAGGCCAACCTCGTTTTTCCATATAACAACACACTAAAAGGAATGTTAATAAAAAATGGCCCCAGGAAAAGCTTGGGTTAGAACTACCAATATGTATTTACCTGTTTGTGGTGTTTGCAACAAGTTTCTGACGTGCGTTTATGGCAAGTTTCACTGTAATGTTGAACCATCCTTAGATTATAAAGCTGGTTTCTGTTATTGATTAGTTTTCGAGGTGGAAAAATTGTTAAGAGAGAGAGCAGAGGAATTAATATTAATTAAGAAGAGAAATTGCAAGCAATAGTCTGTTATGGTAATAGTTTGCTTTGTAAAGAGACTGAATCACTGAAATTATTCCGGTCGTAATTAGTCAGATTAAAAACGTGTAGCAGTAAATGTACTCAGACCGTGAGGGGAAATCGACAAATTAGGTGATCACCGTAGCTATTGAAAATGAAACATTGATCTTATATCATGTCGGAATAATAATATATATATATATATATATATATATATATATATATATATATATATATATATATATATATAATATATACACACACGCAAACACATAAATATATATATATATATATATAGTATATATATATATATATATATATATATATATATATATATAGATATATATATCATACACATTCCGATCGTTTTCACAAGACACTCATTTTCATAGCTACGGTGATCTCCTAATTTGTCGATTTCCCCTCACGGTCTGAGTACATTTACTGCTACAGTTTTTAATCTGACTAATTACGACCAGAATAATGTCAGTGATTCAATCTCTTTACAAAGCAAACTATTACCATAACTGACTATTGCTTGTAATTTCTCTCCTGTAATTAACATTAATTCCTCTGCTCTCTCTAACAATTTATATATATATATATACATAATATATATATATATATATATATATATATATATATATATATATATATATATATATATATAATATATAAATATATATAACATATATATATATATATATATATATATATATATATATATAAATATACATATATTTATATGATATATATATATATATATATATATATATATATATATATATATATATATATATATATATATATAGAATGTATGTATGTAAGTATATGCGTGTGGTCTGAGTGTGCGTGTTTTATCAAGAGTAGATAAGTGTTTACAAGATGCAGTATCCAAAAACTCATACATTCTCTGAATCAGAATGAAGAGATACTTTTCAAACAAATGTTACAAATAATCATAAATAATCAACATTTGAATTGTGTGTCTTTTAAGAGTAACCTACAGTTATTCTAATATCATACAAGGTTGAAAAATATAGGTTTATAATTTCCGACCAAATTCGTCATCTCGCCAGTGTTTGCATTTCAAGTTAATCATTTCATTTAATGTACCCAACAGTCTTCATACACATACAGTTTTCTCTAGTCAGTCAACCGTCCAGAATGATGGAATTATGCAAACAGAGTTAATGTTGCATAATAATTCCACAAAAATAGAAGTTGTTCAACGACGCTTACAAAGATTGCTTAAACACAGGGCAAGTCTTCAAAAAGATATTGTTAGTTTTTGTCATTCGTAATTAGCCTGTCTGTTAGTAGAATGCAAAATTGGTTCCGTCTCATATATGTATCCAATTGCATTATCTGTGCATAAGGTAAACCACTCTCGTGTATTTCAGTGAACTCGTATTTCAGATTCAAAGACCGTTCCAGTATTAATGTTTGGAGATGTTGTGTGTAAGAGAGAGAGAGAGAGAGAGAGAGAGAGAGAGAGAGAGAGAGATAATCTTCATAATGATGTAATAGTTCTTTACCAAATGGATTATTACATACTTAAATGTCATCACAAGCATCTTCGTACTTTAATAAACAAATCATAAAAAAACGTACGTATACCATCAATTTCACAACATTTCTCCGGTACTGAATAAGAACGAGTATTGCAATAAAAGAATACTTAA
>NC_087203.1:20663839-20666339 GCF_015104395.2 Macrobrachium nipponense
CTGCCTTTGTATCCAATTTACATTTAAATAGTACAATTTTCAAGTGTCAGTGACACTTTTTAGACGTTGTGTGTATTTTTATTAGAAATTTGTTTTTTGAAAGGCATATACATAATATTGTTTCCTCTGTTCCTCAGAAAGTTGGTATGTTTTCGAAAGTTTCGTGTTAAAGCTCAGTTCTTCACTGTGGTCTTCCCTTTCTGAATCCCATTTGAAATTTTTGGATAGTTATGTCATCAGTCAAGTTTATTTTACCAGTTATTAATGCTGACTTGTGGCCTAGACATAAAGTGAGTTCATCATATTTGCTGCATAAAATATACTACAACGTCAAACATCCTTTGCACTTTTCTTACCTGACCTAGCTGTTTTCGCTCACATCACTAAGAAAACTGTTGTGCAAACAGTGTGTCATTTTCTAGTATCAGGCTAAGTAATACTCAATTTGCTAAGAGTTTAATCTTGCCTGCAACTAGAACGTGGAATAGTTTGCCTAGTGTAGTTGTGGAATCTTCTTATCTCCAAATGTTGAAGCGAGGAGAAAAGTCATTCCTGCTTTCTGCGGACGTCTCCTGAATTCCCTTGTATCGGTTTTATTTTTCATTCCCTCGTATTTGTTTATTTATCTCCTTATCCTATACTACCTTTGCTCTCAATCGTTAGGCTGATTTCCTTTGGGTGCCCTCTTGCCATAATTATAGCCTGTTGACTTTATCCATAAGAGTTTTCATCTGAATATTAATAGAAGGAAAGAAAGAATGTTCCCAAAATTAAATGGGTGTAAAAAGAAGAGAATAAATGCATTTGATGTTCACCTGGAAATTCCTTCTGTCAACTCGCCTTTAATTGGACTTTATCTCGTTCTGGTATTTCTGCAAAAGAATTTGAGGTCATTCCATCCAGTGGTTTTGGTCTCTTCATTTGCTATGCAACTCAAGTCTCGGGCAGGACTGCTAAAATACCTCTTGAAAATCACCTACTCTAAATCAGCTTCTCAAAACCAACTGTACTTTCAAGTATGTTTCACCAACATTAGCTTTTCTGGCTACTTCTATACTTTTTTTAATAGTTTCAATTTTTTTCTGCTCTGTTTCCTTTGTTTAACTCACTTTATTAATAGATAAGAAGTGATGTGTCCCTGTATTTCAATATTAGACGGCAATGCTTCTTGTGAATCTACGGGATGATGCAAAATATCATATTCCTCTTAAGCGATTTTACTTCCAGCAATATGCTATAATAAAATCGAAAAATTTCACTTGTTATTGTCAGGTTGCAAAAATGCCAATTTCGCACGCATACAACCAAACACAGACACACAAATATACATACATACATACATACATACATACATACATACATACATACATATATATATATATATATATATATATATATATATATATATATCTATATTTTAGTAGTATGGAGACAGGAGCAATTACTCAGGGACAAACATATTGGAGTAGGGAGACGCGTTCTGTCTTTCATCCATTTATTAGCGCCGACGTTTCGTATCAGCTTGATACATTTTCCAGGCTGAAACGATTACACATCAATTGCGTATAAGTAAAAAGATACACACAATGTTTCAAACACCAAAATTAAAAACCTTTTTAATAAATTAAGAATAAAAACAGAGTAAAAACAGAAACACAGAATAAGTGAAAGGGGCTAGGAGCGAATACAGAGAAAAAAAAAAAAATAATAATAATAATAGTAGTAGTAGTAGTAGTAGTAGTAGTAGTAGAACGAAACAAGACGCCTACCCACAGCGGTAGTGTAAGGAGAACTGACACGAAAAATTGTTATGGGAGTGTAAACAAAACAACAGGTAATTAGGCAATAAACAGTTGAGTGAAAGACGACTGGTGGTTAAGAGAAGGTACAGTTAGCTTAATCATTATTGATTCAAGGGTGGTTAGTTCGTCTATATGTCGGGTTCTTCCTACAATATTAAAATGACTGGCATCTATGTGTGTTTTGCAACTTTTACTGTGATTTCTTATGTTAGATTGTTCCAGGAGCTTTGATAGTCGACAACCCAGTTCCATAAGCTTAATTCCTTGATGAGAGGAAATTCGGACTTTTAAGGCAGCCTCCCTGGTTGCAACCGATGTAAGTGCCGAGATCACATCTGGGACAATTATACTTATAAACGACACCGGAGGCAAACAGGGGACTGATCTTACCTCCTTGACTTGGAAAGAGTGAGCCGAATAGGTTTTCGGGGGATTGATTGGGAATTAGTTTTACCAACTTTGGTAAATTTTGAAGAGTCGTTTAAGATGTCATTCATTTTTTGTATGTAGTCATGTCTGTTAATTGGATGACATCTTAAACGACTCTTCAAAATTTACCAAAGTTGGTGACCCAGACCTTTACAATATTACCAAACCCGAAGATAAAATCAACAGATGCTTGTGATGACATTTAAGTATGTAATAATCCATTTGGTAAAGAACTATTACATCATTAAGAAGATTATTTCTCTCTCTCT
>NC_087203.1:20676339-20688839 GCF_015104395.2 Macrobrachium nipponense
CTTCATTCAAGTAGAATTCTGGCAGAGAATGGAGGGGGAAATTAGAGAATAGATAAACTACGAAAATGGATTATTCATCCTCTTCTCTTAAACCTCAAAATAATATTAAAATCCTGTTGAAATGAGTAATAAAAAAATTCAGTGAGCAAAGTTAAAATTCTCTTACCTTTGTTTTTAAAGAAAACAGGTATATCAGAGTAAGTTATCTAAGTATTGCAAGGGAATACCTTATCATATTCGATAACACATTAAAAACAGATTGCACCTCATAAAATACCATCAACAAACATTAGGTTCCACAGTCGAAACTGATAACTACCTCATGAATTTTCGTTTCATGCATTTACATAAAGTACATTCTAATTGTGAACTAATTACGCTTTAACAAATTCTGTTAAGTTACACATACGAAGTATTTTCATGTTTTGCTTTATGATATCAAATCTTCAGAAAAATAAGAAATTCTAGCGAAGAAATAATTTTTTTTTATTCTACTCGAACTTAGTTGCACCCATTCGTCGTACTATATCTTCCATGTCAACTCTCGAAAGCAGTGAAGGCGGAGAATACTGTTGTCTTTTGACGAACGAATGACATCATCCATTTTTCAATATTGCGTCCAGATTATTCGGGCGATTTTTTTTACTTTTATTCTTGCTAGGCAGGGGGATTGGGGAGCGTTAATAGGATGGATCTGGGAGGGGACTTTTTCAGTTTTCTGTAAGAGAAAAC
Organism: Macrobrachium nipponense; assembly: GCF_015104395.2. Taxonomy (NCBI): domain Eukaryota; kingdom Metazoa; phylum Arthropoda; class Malacostraca; order Decapoda; family Palaemonidae; genus Macrobrachium; species Macrobrachium nipponense. The sequence goes on from NC_087203.1 coordinate 20,677,072, forward strand.
TATTGAGATGGCTTTGTCTGTCCATCCGCACTTCTTTATGTCCGTCTTAAGATCTGAACAACTGAAGAGGGTAGAGAGCTACAAATTGGTATGCTGATCACCCACCTTCTAATCATCAATCACACCAAATTGCAGCATTCTATCCACAGTAGTTTTTATTTTATTTAAGATTAAATTTAGCCATAGTACATCATGCGATGCCAGCCGCCGACGCATTTTCACTTAACCTCATCTGGGGAGCAACTAGAGCACTGCTTGGGGGCTGGGGCCCTGGGGCCGGTCGTGGACTCGTGGATGAGGGTTTCATACTGCAGCACAAGGAGAGTTTCACACAGTATTATACGCTGTACGGAAAACTCGATTGTGCCGAAGAAACTTCGGCGCATTTTTTACTTGTTTTCTCTAGGGACTGATGGGATAATCTTGTTCCTGTTCTAAAAGGAACGATCATTTTGCAAAGCAAATGATGTTTCATGCTCAGAATTATGGAAGATTATGTTAAATATAGGAATTCCTTTTTGCGGTTTTGAAGTAATTCCTTCTATATACCAATTTTTCTTGTCAATTGATAAATGAAAATACTAACCTATTAAGTTCATTTAGGGAAAGGAATATTTGAATGAATTCTGTTGAGCAGTTTACGAAGACTGGTAACGGAATACATATATATAGATGATTGATTTAACCACCCATATTTTTCTTCATATAAGTGACAAATGATGTCTATGTGTCATTAAAAAGGAGTAACGGTATTTCATAAAAATTCTGATGCCTTTTACTCACCTCGAAAGATGATTAATGATGTGATTTTTTCCTAGTAACAAGTTTGGAAGATTGATCGCGCTCACATTATGTATCTAGATCCCAGAAGCCTTACTAAGAGAAAGTTCAGCGCCGTGTATGTCTGTGCGCACGTGTAATGTCCTCAGTAATTCCTTATCGGTGTTCTTACATATTAAGGATATTTAGTAACTGCTGGCTTTGAATCCGAATCGAAAGTCCGTGAAATCTTTCCTTTTCGTGTTGGGAATCAAACCTCCGCTCGCCTCTAAGAGTGAAGTTAATATTTACGCCATCAAGCTAAGACGATGGAAGGAAATTCATTTAATTGATCATTTTAATTCGAAGTTTTCAATCGTGTCCCAAAAGTGTGAGAAGTCGAGAAGCCGTGAAATCTGAATTTAAGAGAATAAATGAAATTAAAGATATTGTTGAATGCCATGGTTAGTTCCCACACAAGTTGTTGTATGGATTAAGTTTGGCCTTAATGCCAGCACTGGCTCTTATAAGCATGCACACGTGTGTGTGTATATTATATATATATATATATATTATATATATATATATATATATATATATATATATATAATATATATATATATCTACATATATATATATATATTATATATATATATATATATATATATTTATATATATATATATATATATATATATATATATATATATTCGTAACTGTAAACAACCAAACTACCTCTACAAAAAAACAGTAGTTGTTTTGAGTTTGGCCTCCCGTCTTTGTTTTTGTTTGATGTCACTCAATCCTTGGTTCCCCTCCTGAAAACGTGTGGTCTGTCTTACATTTTATTTGTTAAATATTAGTTATCTTTATCTGTAAATGTCTTTATTATGAGTCTTTTTAACATTTCTATATATCATAATTGTGTTTTTCAGCTTTGAAAATAAGGCTGCATTCTCGAAATATCAGCTTTTAAAATAAACGGACAAATTGTTCATGACGCCTCCTGAACAATTTCTCCGTTGATTATGCAAGCTAACGTTTCGAGGATGCAGCCTTATTTTTAAAGCTGAAAACACAATTATAATATAAGAAATGTTTAAAAGAATCATAATTATAGAAATTTATAGATTAAAAAAATATTTACAAATAGAATGTAAGAACAAACAGACCATTACCTTCCAGGAGGGAAACCAAGGATTGAGTGAAATAAAAGGACAGTAGTTTTGTAGGGGTAGTTTGTTGTTTAATAGGAACTAGATTCTTAATGTATGATGACTCAACTATTGTTTACGCAAGGTTCCGGAGAATAAGGTCATTCAGTTCGATCATAAGAACACTTATCATGAATAAAAGGAATACTAATGTGCAAAAATTTTGCCCAAACATATTTTATTACGTTTTAATTAGTAATTATCAGAAAATGTTACAACTGGCCGTGTAGTCCCCCCACTGCCTTTAATTGTAATAAGATATAGCTTACAATTAATGTTGAAGAAATACCTATGGGCAGTCCTCTTGGCCCAATTTTTTCTAACTTCGTTATGTGGCATCTAAGGGAACAATGGCTGAACAGTTGTGACCTGTCTTTTCTGCTTTTATTTTATAATCGATACGTAGAAGGCACCTTTTGCTATTTCCAAAATAAAGAGCAAAGATGATCAGTTCTTGATTATGCCAATTTAGCCCCATCCCAACAATAGTTTTGTTTTTTTACGATAGTTTATGAAAACAATAACAAGCTTGCATTTTTAGATATACTGGAGTCCCGAAATGAGCAGGGCTTTTGTACTAATATTTTTAGAAAACAGACATTTACTGGGTTAGGTACAAATTTTTATAACAGATTAATTTTGATTTTAATTTCAATTCATTGTAGCTCGATGTATGTATATGAATCACGATAATGTGATATGACTTATATATATTATATATATATATATATATATATATATATATATATATATATATATATATATATATATATATATACTATATATATACTTGTGTATATTATATATATATGTGTGTGTATTATATATATACTATATCATATACATATATATATATATATGATATATATATATATATCATATATATATATATTATATATAATATATAAAGGTTTTTTTGCCACGAAGGAAAGATGAAAAAGCGAGATAGCTGAGTACTTTCGTTCCTGTTCAGACCCTTTACTAAGGCCTTAGTAAAGGGTGCTGAACAGGACCGAAAGCCCACGGCTATCTCGCTTTTTTATTTTTTCCCCTTCGTAGCAAAAAAACCTTTATTCATACATGGCACCCACGTTTTGTTATACTTCATGATCAAGTATTCATATATATACACACACACACACACAATATATATATAATATCTAATATATATATATATATATATATATATATATATATATATATATATATATAGAGAGAGAGAGAGAGAGAGAGAGAGAGATAGGAGAGAGAGAGAGTTAGAGAGAGAGAGAGTTTGAATTTGCTCAATTCTTTACAATACATTAGGCGACCAAAACCCAATTTTACCGCCATGAAGGAAAATCCCTTTTCCCGGAAGGCGATGTGATGCATTTTAAGAACAAGTTAAAGACTTTATCTGAGAGAGTTCCTTCACCTCTTCCTGAGCCGGACTTCCCATAAACCTTGATTTCCTTCACTAGATGACTTCTATCAGAAGAGGGCGGGAGAATGTTCGGTCTTACTCCTAAGTATTGAAAGACTAATTTTATGGCATTGTTTCAGATTTGATTTAGGTCCATCAATCTGTTTAATAATTTCTAAAACCTGTTTTTGTCTCTTGTCACATTATATATAGCATTGAACAAATATGAATCTGTGCAAAAAAAAGTACCTCTAAATTGACTTATTTATGGTAAATTCATTTTAGAATACCTTCATGTTCCATTTTTATTACAATTTATGAATGGGTACAGAAAGGCCAATTAAAAAAAAACCACGTTTCAAATTAATATTCTGAAATAAGATCCGGGTTCTGTTTTTTATTTTTAAAAATGAATTCTAGTCAAGAAGAGAGTGAAATTCGCGGACCAGAAATTTTTTTTACATGTTGCCAAAAAGAAAAATCAAACACCCCACCGCCCATTAATTGTAAGGTATTGTTTCAATGTTCAGTATAATGATTATTACTTTAGAAACTTAATTTCTAATGTTTATGTAAAGCCCCTAGGCAATTCATTTCACAAAAATCTAAATTGTTGAAATAGAGAATCATTCCAATGAGAGCAGTGTAGGGATCCTCACATACATTCTCTCTCTCTCTCTCTCTCTCTCTCTCTCTCTCTCTCTCTCTCTCTCTCTCTCTCTCTTTATATATATATATATATATATATATATATATATATATATATATATATATATATATAATATGCACAGAATATATGTCAGAGTAAAACGGAAAACCTATATATTACGTACATCTTACAGTGATATAGTGAAAGCTTAGGAGTAGAAAATGTGTTTTGTTAACATGTGTATATTTACATAGATTGATTTGGAGCCGAATATTAGAAAAGTGAGGCTAGTGCTGAAATATTCCGATGTAAATATTAGCTGGCTTTGTGTATCGTCTGGCTTTCCACAGTGTGATGGCCTGAAGTTCAAGCCCTGCTTCTGGCTTAGTGGATTTCCTCTGCAGCACTTACGTAAATTGACCGTCCCTGTGGTTGTATTTTCGATCTTTACGGAATATCTTCTCGATAGGTTTTCCACTCTTTCGAGAAATATTGTAAATGGAAATAATGAATTTCCTTCGTAATGTAATAATTTTTTTCCTTTCATTGTTGATGTAGATTTTGCAAAATCATTGCCATTTGACCATGTTCTTAGTGATGTTGATATCACGGAAGGAGGCTAATAGAAAATCAAAGGCATATTAATATTCCAACCTTTATAACTTTACGTAGCAATACTTACGAATTCCCTGAGTCACTAAGTGTATGTATGTATGTATGTATGTATGTATGTATGTATGTGCTGTAGGTGTGGTACACATTGTTGCTGTTATCAACAAGGGCCGTAGTATGATTCCCGACCTAGCACCCACCCTTACCTGTCGACCCATCAGTGAATGACTAACAGCTTCAGGAATTCCTGTAGTTTGTGCCTTACTTCCAAAATTGCTGGCACACTAGAAAACTAATACATGGTTAAAGCATTAAATATGTCTAGGGAGGACAACCAGAATGTATAAAACAGAAATATCTTAATACAGTGGCTCCGTGTGTTCAAAGCAAACGCATTGATATAGGGAAAACGATTTCTAAAAGAAAACAAGGTCAAAAGAAAAAGTCATCTCTTCAGGAGCAAATCTTTGAAGAAAAAGGCTTCCGAGTGAACACGAACCCAATGTCGACCATTAGAACAATTCCAAGGTTGTTCAAGGAATGGCTGGAATCAGAATTTTCATAAACTCAGTAGAACAGCTGTAGTCTCCGAAAAAAACTGTTTTCTGTTATTGCAATCTTTAATTCTTTATTAAATTAGGATTATCGTATTTATTGCTCTGTTTTATCTTATAAACTTTTCACATTGACCTTGACCAACAAAATCGGTGACGTCGTTAAAGGTCAGTGTAAAATGGATGTATAGTTTTTGAGTAGAGTAAACTATATACTTCGCAATTAAAAAAGGAGTGGTGAACATTATTGCTTTGAAACATTTCCTGAAAATGAGCAGAAATTTAAAGGTTTGTGAAGCATCATATTTCTTTCGTTTTCATCTTTAAAATAAATACGCTGTATTTTGTTAGGAATGATTTTTCTGTACTGTTTAACCTGCGCATTATTTTTTAGTTTTATTCTAATGAATAAATCACAAATATCCTATCTAAAAATTCATGTATCTTTAACTCGTGGCGAAACGGCTTTTTCAGACCTTTTTAGACTTTGCCATAGGGCTTTCCTACCCGGCCGCATATTTGTGATCTGTGTTAATATCTGTGGGAGATATTAGGACCAATCAGCATTCAGAATTCGCTTGAAAAATTATAATCTAATATGCATACTATCCGTTTTATTCATTCGGGTTATTCATTAATTGCTTTTATCATCTAAATACTAAAAAAATTCAAGTTTAATTAATGATGAAAACCGAGGAAGTAGAACACTTTTATATATTCGTATGATTCATTAAACTGCCCTTCTTGAACATGAATCTCGTTTGTAAATAAACAATTCATTCATACGGTTTAGAGGCGCTTATTTAAGAGCAGTCAGTCATTCCTCTCTTAGCAATGGATGGCAAGGAAGAGCTATTAAATTTCGAGAAATTCAAGAATATAGACATTTAAACCAGTGACAGTAGCGACATAATTGAATTAAGGACAAATGTAACAACAAAGGGACATGTCAAGGAATGACTGAAAGAATAGACAAATTTCGTTTAATGCCCTGGATGTCCGGGCTCTTACATTGGATCGACTCGAAGGTTACTGCAAGTGAGATATTGCAGCCATAAGGGTTTCAGCTTTCGTACTGGTCAAAGAATTAAGCAACCTGAATTTTCCAATATTAGAAATCAAGCTGGACTTTGTAAAATAGAGATCTTGAAGCAGCACTTCTCCATAATTGGCTATACGAAGGACCCAGATCACTTAACCACCATAGAGTCGTTACTCATAAAAAGGCTGGTTCCTTCACTCAACAATAACACCTCGTCTTCAACTTTATATCTGGCATAGTTTTCGTCTTGACTGGGACCTCGGTTTTTGTCATTCCCTCTTCTTTCCTTACCCGAGATGGTTGGTGTTTTAGTAGTCTCTCTCTTTTGTTTTTTACTGTCTTTTTTAATAACGCTTTTTTACAGTTTTTTTAATGTCAATTTTAATTTTTGATGAATTCCTTTTATGTATTAATATAATGTAATTGTTTTTATTTCTTCACAGACTGATGATGTACCGTGTTTTGTGTGCGAAACTTTTTTTGTATAATAAATCATGGCCTGTTACTGAGAGTGTATCATGGAACCTCCTGAAATCTTTATATATATATATATATATATATATATATATATATATATATATATATATATATATATATATATATATATATATATATATATATATATATATATATATATATATATATATATATATATATATAGTATATATATATATATATATATATATATATATATATATATATATATATATATATATATGTATGTATATATTTACTCTATATATATAATATATATATATATATATATATATATATATATATATATATATATATATATAATATACTAGCTGACCTACCCCGGCATTGCCCAGGAAGAATGAATGACAAAACTCTCTCTCTCCCACTCGCTATCATAGAATTAAATAACTTTAGTCCGGGTATTCACTATCAGGTTTACCTGTCATTTCTTCTGCCAGTTCATCGAAACTGACGTTAAAGCTTTCATGTAGACGACAGTTTGTGGACATAGTTGTCCACTCACCAGAATGGTTGAACTGATGACATTACCCAAAGTTCTTCCAACCAACTGACAGGTAATTGCATGTGGGAACAAGTAAGCAACGATTTCGTGACATTTTGGTGCTGGATTTCACCTGGGAAGGATCGCAGCCACTTTGATCAGAATATGAACAAATTATGTATAGGCCTAATTCCTTTTATTGTTAGACCCTTCAGTGCCATTTAAAGGGAGTCCAAATCATATAATAAAAATTAAAAACTATATTTCCATATGATACAGACCATTGGGCATAGGCCGTGGCTAAAGTCCTGGCCTTTTATGAGTGTTACTATAATGAAAGTAAACTTTGCTATCCATTTCATAAAAAAAAAAGAACCAATCCCCAGGTTCTAATTTAAACTCATTCAATAATATTGTGTGATAATATACGTCTCTTTTCAATAAGAAATATTTAGATTATGCTCTGTTACGCCTTTCAGCGTCTTTCATATTAGTAAGTGAATTCCCGCAGTAGTTAGTCTTCTACCTCATCACCAGATCAAGAAAAAAGTGGCAAAACATTTTCCAATTCGGCTAAATTCAACTCGTGATGTGATATGTATATTTTATACTAGTTTTAGGGGTGTTTATAACATAGCATAATATATTACAACTCATTATCTTTACAATCACATAAAATTTAATTAATGCAGCATTAAGTATAATGTACAACATCTATAATCTTGGTCAATTCGTTCCTTTGCTAAAAATGTAATCATTAATCAAACAAAATCTTTCCCTTCTTGGAGGAATGTTAGGCAAATGTTTATTTATTGTTTTAAGTAAATACGTGTTGATAAAAGATAAAAATAATATATATGTTTTCTAATATATAACCATAAATGATAATTTATATTTTCATAAATGATGGGAATACTATTCTTTACTGTGTATGATTACATCTACAAAAGGTACGAAATTGACGTGTGGTGTAATAAAGGAGCACTTCAAGTTACTGGAATTGTAGTAGTTGCTATTTCCTAATTCAAAATGTAATCCCTATTTTCACCATACACATTTACCTTTATATGCATAACTTCTGCCCGTGCCTTTCGGAAATATGTCCAGTTGTAATGTTCTACATTCCTGTGAAGTTTTAATTTACAATTTTCAGGCATTATCTTCCAGGTAATCAGTACCAAGCAAAATGAAAAGAAACTCAACTTCCATATGCAGTTAAGTGTTGTTAATTGACATGATAATTAGTTCCAAATGTTAACTGTTAGATTGTCCAAGGTGAATATATCGATTATTCCAGGCCTCGTTTAATCCGGGTTTATTACAAAATATTTCACTGTAACGTTACGAAGCAGTCACTACAGCAAATTCAGAGGGTAAAAACAAAGAAGAAACTAACAAATTAATAAGAACTTTACTGAAGAATAGGTGAAATATAAACAAAAATTTCATTTGTTTTGTCTGTAATTGTATATCTGTCACCGGGTAGGTGTCTTATTTTTAGTTAAACCTTCATGGGGGGACACAGGATCCATGTGCTAATATTTTGGGGGCCTGTCAAGCGGTTAACATTTCTATAGCAGACAAAAATATACAAACATTCACTTAGACACACATATATACACATATATATATGAATAATTATCACGTCACCGTGATTCATATAAATTATTCGAGCTACAAATGTCCTTTAATATCTAATTCGCTCTACCTCGGAATTGATATATTTTCATATATGTAAACCGATAATAATTTCGTCCTCAATTCCGAGGTAGAGAGAATTAGATATTAAAGGACATTTGTAGCTCGAGTAGTTTATATGAATCATGGTGATGTGATAAACATTCATAATATGGCTAAGTTCGTCCAACGTTCGAATTCGTTAACATGGTAGAGGGGATTGGATATCGATTCTAATTACGAATAACCGAGTTCGACGGTGATTTGTAAGGTCGGAGTCGGTATAAACTTATAACCTCACTTGTTAGCCGAATCGATAGCATCACTGTCGTCTTGATTTCGTCCCTGTCCGCTGGACGGTGGTTCGATCCCACGAGAGGACGAAATTATTATCAACTAAAAAATTCTCCTTCGGTTTACATATATGAAAATATATCTATTCCGAGGTTCTGAGGAACGGTGGATTTGTTCCTAAGAACAAGAGACACTATAAACACAGTGTTTCCCAGTTATAGTGGATAGGTTATGGGTTCCGAGAAACAGAGTTAAGGTTTGTTCAGAACAGTGCTTGTTTGTAACCTTCAAATGTAAAAACATGAACATAATAGCAGTTATTTTATTCGTTCCTGGAAATGTACAGCAATATATTCAGAGCGAAAATTCAAAGGGGTTTAACAAAAACTTTTAGAATAAGTAAAGTATTGTTTTATACAACAATGAATAACCTATGTCCGGTGATATCTAGTATATTGTTTATAACTCCTCCCTCAGTTGGTATCGAATGGGATATTTCTCGTATTATACCAACCTCTAACCTTTTCTAGAGCAACAGACCTTGGATATAACATTATAAATTGTAGTAAATACGTTAACGAGACTAATGTTCAAAATGTTCGCCTTTTTCAGTGCAGTGCACCAAAATTAAGGGTAATAGAATATTTTCCTTCCATCAACAAGCCCTGAATATATTTCCTTCAAATGTCTGCTTATTGGAACTCGTGATATATTTACTGTGCCTTATTGAAGAATTGTGCATTTCTTTTAGCTTATATTTTATCAGTGAAATTTAATAAACGCGTAAAGCAAAGACGTTCAGCAGAATTGCGATTTCCTAAATGGAATGATGTCCGACGTCCGATCAATAAACCACATTGGCCTTTGGGAATGACCTCCGGAAACTTTCCCGGCTCGAAAACAATCCGTAGCAACAAGTTCCCGCCACAATTAACAGATTGCTTTTCTCCTCACCAGGACTCCTGGAATGGAGTCCTTCCATTTCGATCCATTCTGTTCCAGTAGGCTAAACCCTTAGACAGGGATTAAATGGCCGATGATATAGTGACCGGCTTTGTAACGGCTTATCCATATCGGAGAGCATATTGTGGAAGTAAGAAACAGTGAGGATTAATGTTGTTTAATTTAGAAAATGAATCTCAGAATAATCCCTGCTGTCCGGGATAGTTTTCATTGAGGCTTGGAGATTTCAAGCTAATAGCGTTCACGATAATTTAGATACTATGAGCATCTGTACGTTATATAGTATTCAATCGTTTATATATATATATATATATATATATTATATATATATATATATATATATATATATATATATATATATATATATATATATACACAGGGAGAGAGAGAGAGAGAGAGAGAGAGAGAGAGAGAGAGAGAGAGAGAATTTCCTCATTTCTTTACAATACATTAGGACCAAAACATTTACCACCATGGATGGAAAATCCCCTTTCCCGGAGTGCGATGTGATGCATTTTTGTTAAGTAAACCAAGTTATATTTTATACAATAGATTGATTAGGCACCGAATGTTAGAAAGTGAGGCTAGTGCTGAAATATTCCGATATGAATATTAGCTGGCTTTTTGTATCGTCTGGCTTTCACAGTCTGATGGCCCGAAGTTCAGCCCTGCTCCTGGCTTAGTGGATTTCTTCTGCAGCACTTTCGTAAATTGACCGTCCCTGTGGTGTGTTTTCGATCTTTACGGAATATCTTCTCGATAGGTTTTCCACTCTTTCAGGAAATATTGGAAATGGAAATAATGAATTTCCTGCGTAATGTAATAATTTTTTCCTTTCATTGTTGATGTCCATTTTGCAAAAGCATTGTCATTTGACCTTGTTCTTAGTGATGTTGATATCACGGAAGGAGGCTTTTAGAAAATCAAAGACATATTAATATTCCTATCTTTATAACTTAACGTAGCAATACTGAATTTCCGAGGTTACTAAGTGTATGTAAGTAATGTAATGTAATGATGTAGTATGTATGTATTGTATGTATGTGTGGGCGTTCCGTAGGTGTGTGACACATCGTTGCTTTTATCAACAAGGGCCGTAGTATGATTCCCGACCTGACACCCACCCTTACCAGTCGACCCATCAGTGAATGAAACACAGCTTTAGGAATTCCTGTAGTTTATGCCTTATTTCCAAATTTGCTGGTACACTAGAAAACTAATAAATGGTTAAAGAATTAAACAAGTTTAGGGAGGACAAGCAGATTGTGCAGAATAAAAATACCTTAATACAGTGGCTCCGTGTGTTCAAAGCAAACGCATTGATATTGGAAAGGATCGTAAAATAAAAAGTCAAAAGAAAAAGTCATCTCTTCAGAAGGGAAGCCTTTGAAGAAAAAGGCTTCGGAGTGAACACGAACCTTATCTCGAGCATTAGAACAATTACAGGGTGGTTCAAGGAATGGCTGGAATCAGAATTTTCATTAACTCAGTACAACAGCTTTATTCTTTGGAAACAAAGACTGATTCTGTGATCGCAATTTTTCACTCTTTATTAAATTAGTACTATCGTATTTATTACTCTGTTTTATCTTATAAACTTTTCACATTGACCTTGACGACAAATT
>NC_087203.1:20698839-20701339 GCF_015104395.2 Macrobrachium nipponense
TTAAAAAGTGCAAAGGTATCGTCCACATATCTTCTAAAATACGCTGGTTTAAAAGAGGAATTACACTGGTTCTAAAATTTAGTTTCCAAGTCAGACATAAAAAAATTTGCAAATATGGGACCTAAAGGTGAACCCATAGCAACTCCATCGACCTGCGAATAGAGCTGCTGGTTAAAACACGAACATGGAATCTTGCACAGCAAGTTCCAGAAATTGTTTAAAAGTAGATCTATTAAAAACCATGAAATAGAGTGTCAATACTAAAAATCTTATTTAAAATGATATCAATGGTTTCGGTCAGTGGTACATTAGTAAAAAGAGATTCAACGTCAAAACTGACCATGTAATATTCACCATCTTGGTTTAATAATTTGTTGTTGAAATTCATAACCGTTTTTTAGAGTATAATCATTTGTACTATGTTCAGAAAAGCAGGCCAGCTAAGAAAAAATTGGGAAGATAGATGAACGATTGGTGGCCGATGGGCTGTTATATGCAGCCATAATAGGTCTAACAGGTGTATTTAGGTTTATGAATTTTTGGTTTGTCCATATAAGATACTGAAAGACGAACCAGTAACAAAATAATTTCTGATAAGTGACATCATTTATAATATGATCATTTTTTATTTTCCTTAAGAATCTATTAATAGATATATCATTCATCTGATACCTGCGAATTTTAACAAATATTAGAAAACACGCTGGTATGCGAGGCTGTTAGCCTGCCCAGGTACAGTGGTACTTGGGTTCCATTATCTTTTCGGACTTATGTGGCTTAGTTGTCAGTGACCTTGCATTTCAGTTGAAAGACCTGGGTCGGGTCCTGTCCTGAGCCAGAAATTTATTTCTGTACTACACGTGGTTTCGCGTTTATTCTATATATATATATATATATATATATATATATATATATATATGATATATATATGCACACATTATATATGTATATATATATATATATATATATATATATATATATATATAATACATATGTATGTATATATATAATATATATATATATATATATATATATATATATATATTGTGTGTGTGTGTGTTGTGGTGTGTGTGTGTAGGTGTGTTTGTTTAGGAAAGCCTGACAAATTAAATGAATAGCTGTATATGTGAGATCAAACAGCCAAGGCATCTTAAAATTGAAAGTCATGGATAATAGGATTAACTCGTCCAGGATGCAAGACTGTCAGGAAAACATCGCTGCATACGGCGGAATATAGCAAACCTCGAAAGATGCTCAAACAACCAGGAACAGGAGTCGCCAGGACACCTGGGTCACGGGCCGGGATGTGGTCCCTACTTTCAAAGTAAGTTTGCGTCAAGGCCCTAAATATGTACAAATATTTTTCCAGAGTGAATGGCGGGGCTGTATTATTCTATTTTAAATAGCTCCACCCTGCCAATCTGTTTTCGTTATACAATAGTTTTTTTTTTTTTTTAGTATATATATATGACTGCGTGTCTGGTACTTCCCATCGTAGACGGAAGGTGACAGGAGGTTACTACACCATCTCCCTTTCATTCCAGAATAAGTACGAAAACTTTGTCTCAAGCAATTTGTCTTCTGCTAATCCATTAACGTTTATATTCGTCATGACGTAAGATGAGGGAAGATAAATAAAGGGGATGGCAGTGATGGAAATAACCGTTGCCATAGGAACCTCTTCCGCCAGCCACTCTCACGGTTTATTTCTGTACAGGGCAGAGGGAGGGTCATTTCAGCAGATGCAGACACGTTGCTGCTACACGATTGAATTGCGGTATTCTCTGGTGCGGTAAATGATAAGCTCTTTGTCTCTCCTAGACATCAAAGTCTTCAATAGACGATGAAAGCCAAACGAGTCTTATATATATATCGCTCCCCCTCCCGTTCTGCTCAGGAAGAGATGGATTAGGATAAAAAAAAACCTTGAATAAGAAGATATCGTTCTATGAAAAAAAGCAGATTCTTGGGATATTGCACTTATGATAAATCTCGCCAGTAAACGTCTTTACTATAACAACAATATTTTGTACGTATATAGTTAAACAAGATGCCAGTCCCCTTTTTTTTCTTTTATTTCCGGATCTCCGCTTATAACTAGTCAAACAGTTCTTCACTCATTAACTTGGTCTATTCAGATCTGAAAGGAAATACCTAAATCCTAGTTAAAAATATCTGAAGTGTGCGTTGCATTTTAAGTTATCGATACTTTTTCCACTTTACATATTTAAAGTTTTTACGTACGGTATCATGCTTCTCACTTTGTCATTATATATACATATATATGTGTGTGTGTGTCTGTGTGTGTGCGAGTGTGTGTATATGGGTATATATATATATATATATATATATATATATATATATATATATATATATATATATATATATATATATATATATATTATATATATATATATATATACATAACATACATACATACATACATACATACATACATACATACATACATATATATATATATATATATATATATATATAT